>NC_080683.1:20848373-21152796 GCF_030445035.2 Dasypus novemcinctus
TTTTTATATTTAGGGCCCTGATCCACTTTCAGTTACTTTTTATATAAGGTATGAGATAGGAGTCTTCTTTCTTTCTTTTGGAAATGGCTATCCAGTTTGCCCAGCACCATTAGATAAATAGACTGTTCTGGCACAGCTTTGTGAGCTTAACAGCCTTGTCAAAAATCACTTGACTGTAGATGTGAGAACCAATTTCTGAGTTCTTTGTTAGCCTCCATTTGTCAATCGTCTGTCCTCATGCAAGCACCATGCCATTTTTACCTCTGTAGCTAGGTACTATGCTTTAAAGTCAGGAAGTGAGAGTCTTCCAACTTCGTTATTCTTTTTAAAGATAGTTTTGGCTCTTCAAGGCCCCTTACACTTCCAAATAAATTTGATTATTGGCTTTATGATTTCTATAGAAAAGGTTGTTGGGATTTTTATTGGGATTGCATTGTATCTGTAAATCAGTTTGGTTAGAGTGACATCTCAAATATATTGCCTTCCAATCCATGAACACTGAATGCTCTTCCATTTACATATGTCTTCTTCAGTTTTCTCTAGCAATGTTTTGTAGTCTTCTGAATAAAAGTCCTTTATGTCCTTGGTTAAATTTATTTCTAAAAAATTGATTGTTTTAGTCACTATTATAAGTGGAATTTTTTTTCTGATTTTCTCAGATTGCACATCAGTAGTGTATAGAAATGCTGTTTATTTTCGCATATTAATCTTGTATCTTACCACTTTGCTGAGCTTTTTATTCTAGTAGCTTTGTTGAGGATTTTGGGGGATTTTCTAGATATAAGATCACATCATCTATGAATAGTGAAAGTTTTACTTCTTCCTTTCCTACCTGGGTGCCTTTTATTTCATTATCTAGCCTAATTGCTCTAGCAAGAATTTCTAGCACAATATTGAATAATAATGGTGACATTGGGCATGCTCCTCATGTTCCTGATCTCAGTGGGAAAAGCTTTCATTCTTTCACCATTGAGTATAATGTTAGCTGTAAGTTTTTCATATATGCACTTGGCCGTATTGAGAAAGCTTTCTTCTATTCCTATCTTTTTGAGTGTTTCTATCAAGAAAGGGTGTTGTATTTTGTCAAATGCCTTTTTTGCATCAATCAAGAGGATTGTGTGATTTTTCTTCTTCAATTTGGATTCCATTTGAAAGTATTTTTTGAAGATTTTTGCGTCTATATTCATTAGATATATTGGTCTGTAATTTTATTTTTTCATAGTATCTTCATCTGGTTTTGGTATTAGGGTGATGTTGGCTTCATAGAATGATTTTGGTAGCATTCTTTCCAGTTTAATTTTTTGGAAGAGCTTTAGCAAGATTGGTATTACATTTTTGAGTGTTGGTACAATTCACATATCAAGCCATCTGGTCCCGGGATTTTATCTTTGGGAGGTTTTTGATGATTGTGTCAATCTCTTCATTTGTGATTGGTTTGCTGAGGTCTTCTCTTTCTTCTGGGGTCAGTGTAACTGGTTTGTGTGTTTCTAGGAATATGTCCATCTCATCTATATTGTCTAGATTTTTTGACATACATGGTATCTTCTTAAGATCTGCCTTATTTCTGTGGGGTCAGTGGTAATGCCCTCCTTTTCATTTCTGATTTATTTATTTACATCTCTCTTTTTCTCTTGGTCAGTCTAGCTAAGGATTTGTTGATTTTGTTGATCTTTTCAAAGAAACAACTTTTGGTTTTGTTGAGTCAATTGCTTTTTGTTCTCAAATTAATTTATTTCTGTTCTGATTTTTACAAATTCTTTCTTCAGTTTGGGATTAGTTTGCTGCTCTTTTTCTATTTCCTCTAGGTGTGCAATTAGGTCTTTAATTTTCACTTTCTTCTTTTTAAATGTAAGCATTGAGGACTGTAAATTTCCCTCTCAGCACTGCCTTTGTGGTGTGCCAGAGAGGTTTTGATACATTGTGTTCTCATTTTCATTAATTTCAAGATAATTGCTGAATTATCTTGCAATTTCTTCTTTGATCCACTGACTATAAATCTGTTGTTTAACTCCATATATTTATGAATTTTAATTTTTTATGTAATTATTTACTTCTAGCTTCATTCCATTATGGATAAAGTGTTTTGTAAAATTTAAATATGTTTAAATTTATTGAGACTTGTCTTGTAACCCAACAACATATGGTCGATCTTCAAGAAGGATCCAGTAGCACATGAAAAGATTGTATATATTGCTTTTTTGAGATCTAGTGTTTATATTAGTCAGTCAAAGGGGTGCTCGTGAAAAGTACCAGAACTCTATTGACTTTTGTAAAGGGTATTTATTTGGGTTAGAATCTTGCAGTTACCAAACTCTAAAGAGTCCACCTCCAGGTACCATAAGAGGTACTTTCTCACCCAAAATCTGTTACCAAGTGTTGATGCAAGATGTCTGGGAGACTTCAGCCTTCCTCCTTCCTCTTAAGTCTTCATGATCCTAGCTTCTTCTGATCTTAGCTGTTGGCTGGCTTAAGGCTACATCTCTTCCCAGGGCTCTCCCCAGGGCTCATTTCTTTCCTGTCTCAGCTGCTCTGTTCTCTGCACAAGGTTAGTTGTAGACTATCAGGCTCATTTTTTTTTTTTTCCCCAGGGCTTTATCTATGGAACACTCTCTCTTCCTGTGTATCTGCTTCTGTATGTCTACTTCTATGTGAGAATCTATTTTATCAGCCCAAGCGGACTGGTACAAGTTGCACTCTAATGACGTGGTCAGATCAAAGTCCTAATCTTAACATAACTTAATCAGACATTGCCAATGAATTTAATACAATCAAAGGGTTATCATACTAGAGGAACAGACCAGTTTATAAATATAATCTATATTTCTTTTTGGAATTCATAAATAATATCAAACTGCCACAATTCTCTCTAGATATGTTAGGTCTAGTTCATTTGTCATATTATTCAAGCTGTCTGTTTCTTTATTTATCCTCTGTCCAGATGTTCTATCCAATACTGAGAGTAATGTATTGAAGTCACCAGCTATTATTGTAGAGACATCTATTTTTCTCTTCAGCTTTGCCAATGTGTGCCTTATGTATCTTGGGGCACTGAGGGTAGGTGCATAAATATTTAGTATAATTATTTCTTCTTGCTGACTTGCCCCTTTAATAATATATAATGACCTTCTTCATCCCTTATAACAGTTTTGCATTTAAAATCTATTTTTGTCCAATATTAGTAGCATTACTCCAGTTCTTTTTCTGGTTACTATTTGTGCAGAATATTTTTTCTCAAACTTTTGCTTTTAACATGGTTGTGTCCTTACATCTGAGGTGAGTCTCTTGTAGACAGCATATAAATAGCTTATATATTTTCATCCATTCAATCAGTCTATGCCTTTTGATTGGAGAGTTCAATCCATTAACATTCAACATTATTATAAAGACATTACTTACTTCATCCATTTTGACCTTTGGCTTTCTATTGTCATATCAGACTATTGTCTATCTTTTTACCCTTTAATTTATCCTTTCTAATAATCTTCATTTCTACACGCTTCTCCAAGTCTCTTGCCCTAGTTTTTCTTCTTTCAGGATGCAGTGCTCCCTTTAGTATCTCTTGTAATTCTGGTATTTTAGTAACACATTTTATCAGTTTTTATTTGTCTGTGAAGACTTTGAACTCCCTTTCATTTTGAAGGACAGCTTTGCCAGATATAGAATTCTTGGATGGCAGTTTTTTCTCATTCAGTACCTTAAATACATCCTACCACTTTCTTCTGTCCTCCATTGTTTTTGATGAAAGGTTGACACTTCATCTTATCAAGGTTCCCTTGTATATGATGTTTTGCTTTTCTCTTGCTGCTTTCAGAATATTCTCTTTATCTCTAATATTTGTCATTTTGAATAGTAGGTGTCTTGGAGTAGGTCTATTCAAATTTATTCTGTTTGGGGTGTGTTGTCCTTCTTCAATATTGATATTTATGTCTTTCATAGGGGTAGGGAAGTTTTCAACCATTATTTCTTCAAATGTTCTTTCTGCCCCTTTTCCGTTTTCTTCTCCTTCTGGGACACTGATAATGCATTTGTTTGGGGGTTTCATGTTGTCATTCAATTCACTGAGACCTTGTTTCATTTTTTCCATTCTTTCCTCTTTCTGTTCTCCTGTCTTTTCCAGTTCAGATATTCTGTCTTCAAAAAATCCTTAATTTTGTCTTCAAGCAACTCAAATCTGCTCTTATGTGCCTCTAATATATTTTAATCCCCTCCATTGTGTCTTACATTCCTATAAGGTCTGTTTCTTTTCTTTGAATGCTTTCAAATTTTTCTTTATGCTCACCCAGTGTCTTCTTAATATCCTTTATTTCTTTAGTCATATTTTCTTTCAGTTTGTTAAAATGATTTAGGAGAGTTGTGTGATTATCATTAATTGTCTTAAATCCTATATCTCTTCAGTATATTTGGTTTATTTGTTTGACTGGGCCATCTCTTTCTATTTCCTAGTACAGCTTGTAATTTTTTGCTGATGTCCAGGCATCAGAATATGTTGGTGAATTTATTCTGATGGCTAATTTCTCTCTCTTGCTTATTGTTATTATTTTTTCACAAATCTTCTTTGATATTTATCTCCATTTATCTTAAGTCTTTGAAGTTGCCCAGGTTAAGTTATCCAAATCATGCCAGGGACTCACTAAAGGGCACAGATTTTGCCCAAGAAGTTAGAGAACAGAGAGACCCAATTGCAGTTTTTGTCCATGCAGTTTGCGTGCCAGCTGCAGATGATGTTCATTGGCACAGCTTTCCATGGAGGTGTATCTCTCTCAGTTTTCCTTTGATTTGGTCTGACTGGAGTTGAGATTCCAAGCAGGCTCTGCTGACTGAATTTACTGAAGAAAAGCCCCCAACTTCACCATTTTTCCTTTTAACGCTGACAGGAAGGAAGATGTCTGCTTCCCTCTCACTCAGCTGGAATGACTTATGGATTTTACCCCAGCTTAATGATTTGGGCACTGGGGAGGGAAGTCCTTCCTGGTGCCAGGAGGTTTAATAACTCACAGCTTTTTGTTTCATGTTCTTTGCCTTTCTGTCCCTCACCCTCCTAGGAATTGTGTAGCACTGTCCTGGTCTGCTGACCCCCAAAGCAGATCCCTCAGGGAACTTTTGGTTCTTTCTCTGTCATTTTTAGGAGAGAGCTGAGACTTGTCTACCTAATCTGATGCCATCTTCCTACAATTCTCCCTTATGAGTTTTTTACCTTTTCCATTGTGTCTTTCATTCTCAAAAGATCTGTTTCTTTTCTTTGCAAGCTTTCAAATTCTTCTTTATGCTTACCCACTGTCTTCTTAATATCCTTTACCTCTTTAGTCATATTTTCTTTCAACTCCTTGAATTGATTTAGGAGATTTGTGTGATCATTTATTGGTTGTTTTAAATCTTGTGTCTCATCAGGATTTTTTTTTTCCATTGGCTGGGCCATATCTTGCTTTATCTTAGTGTAGCTTGTAAATTTTTTGCAGATGTCTAGTCATCTGATTATTTAGGTGAGTTTACTCTGATGGTCATTTTTTCTCTCTTTCCTCATGATTTCGATTCACAGCTCTTCATTGATTTTTTATTCAACTTATTCTAAACGTTTAAAATTGTACTGTTTAAGTTATCAAAACAGGTCCAGGGACCCACTAGTGAGGCACAGATCAGATCCAAGCAGTCCTGGGCATAGGAACATGAGAGGCTCCAAAAAGCTTTTTCCTTCCTTCACTTTCCGGGACTGCCAGCAAATGACACTCTTCAGCCAATCTTTCCAAGGAGGTGGCTTGTCAAACCTCTACTGACTGATATTCCTGGCCAGTTAGTGCTACAATTTGAAGCAGAGTCCTGCTATTTAAACTTTCTTTGAGAAGCCACACTTAGCCTTCCACCATACCCTCCATCTTCTCAGGGAGACAGACATCCTTTCTCCTGTGTTTGCTGCCAACAACCACAGTTTTACTGAGGCTGTTTGCTTTAAAGGTAGTGGATGGGAGCTGTTCCCAGCCATGGGGGCAAGCATCTCATGGTTTTCTTTTTGACCTCATCATCTTTCTGTCACCCACTCCCTCCTGGATGATATATGTAGCAGTCTCCTGGTCTGCAGAGTCCCAAAGCTGCTTCTTTGGACTGTTTCTGTCCTTTTTCTGCATTTTTTAAGAAAGAGTTAAGCCCCAATGACCTACAATGCCATCTTCCTGGAACCATGTTCATGATCTTTTTTTGTGTGTTTTTTTGTTTTTATTTTAAAGCAATATATTGAGAAATTTGAGATTGCTGCCATGGACAAATTAAAACAAAAGAATCTCATAAATAAAGGAATCACATGAACAAGAAAAAAGGATAAGCAATGTGAACCATTTTATGAAAACCCTGTCTGGCAACTGGGCAGGTGAGGGTATGAGAAACAAACAAAAAAAAATAAACAAATCAAAAATTGTATATTTATTGTTAAGTAAAATTATCATATGTATGATGTCTTCTTTTTCAGAAGAATTTACTCTTACCTTTTTTTGGCATCTGACCCAGGAACAGGTAGGCTCTTAAGACCATATTGTTCATTTCTTACTCAAATTCTCCCACCCCTTAATGACTTCCAATAAACTAAAAGTCTTTTGGGGATTTCAGTTCCTTTATTCAGGACCCAGAGGATTATTTTATAAAGAAATCTCATCTCTAAAATCAATGAACAAACATGATCTAACATGTCTTGGACAGAACCAAACTTGGTATTATGAGGTAGAATCACACATTCATACAAAATGGAATTGAGTTAAGATAATTAAAATTAACATAAATATATAGGGAATTACAATAAGCAAGTGTTATTAACTTCAAGATGGTGAGCCACTGCTTCTCACGTACTGTTTTACCCCTAGAGTCATACAGAAGCTCTTTTAAAAAGCATACGGACAAAATTGCTTGCAATTTCATTACAATTTGAGACCAAAGGTCTCAAAATGACTTGCAAGTTAATTAAATAACCCCTGGCAAGACTAGCAAAATATTATGGAGGAAATCCATAAAAGGCCATTTTGCATAAGTCAATTTATTTCCTTTAATAAAATTATTCAAACCATGATTCAAGCTTATATGTGTCTGTTCAAAATAGAAATGATTTATCTTTGTGAAGTAAAGCTGGGTCAAATCACAACCTACCACTCACTGCATCTTCTATGCAAATTCATATTTTATGCTATAACATTCTTGGTTTTTTTTAAACAACCAAGCTTTTCAAAATTAACTTTTTTCTATATATATTAGTTTCATATTGATATTTGTAGAAAACATTGAAAGTGTACATTAAATGATCTAAAAAATCTAAAATGAAAATGAAATAAGTTAATTTTTAATCTTTGACCAATGAATCATGTTGAAGTAATTGCTTTTAATATAAAATTTCCAGAGTAAAACTATTTCCTCTAAATTGTTAGGAGAATTGTTTATCTCCCTAAATGTAATATAAGATAGACATATCCACATTGGAAGAGGACATATTTCAGTAGACACTTTGGCACTTCAAGGTGATATTTGTTTCTCTCTTCTTTCCTCTGACTGCCTGGCCCATTCTCACCCTCAGCTTCCAAAAGTCCACTTGTTCTTCATTTCCTTCTGGCTCAGTTCATCACTTGATTACAATTCTTCTAACATGACCACTACAGCTTCAGAAACTTTGGCCAAGTTCATCACTTGATTTTACACACACACAAAGCTCCCTTCCTTCAGTTGACCTTCTGTGGGCTAATCTTGTCTAGATGCTAAGAATGAATCTCCCCATGCTTACATAGATGTGTCAGGATATGGCTTTTGAATTGCTTTCATGTGTATTATTCCTGTTCATTTGCATGATCTATGAGTTAAGAACCACAAGGAAATATAAATATATATATATAACTATTTCACAGATCAGTAAAACTGAGTTTCTATATAAATGAATTTTCAAGATCACTTGTTTAGGTTAACAAAGGCCAGGTAGCTAAGAATTAAAACACAATTATTCTTCTCTCCTAATTGAGAGCTCTTTTCATGACAAATAATTATGATTGTTTAATAGACAACCATCCAAGAGGCTAAAGAGTTATTTTCAAAAATTAAATTTCTTTTTTTTTATGGTAGCCCATTGATTTTTCCATTAATTCAAACAAATTAATAGCTTCTCATTGAAAACCTACTTTGTTCTACGTGCTGTACTAAAGTGTTCAGAATCCACAAATGCATTAAAAAAGAACTTCCATTTAGGAGCTCAAAATTTGGTAGGGTAAATATATGTATAAAAGGATTACAACATAGTGGAATGAATTTTATGATAAAATAATGTATACAGTGCTTTAATAGCATTAAAAGAGAGGGACTAACTTGAAGAGGGAGGCACTGATAGGTGTAACTTTACAATAGATTTATATTATGTCCTGAAAATAAATAGGAATTCAAGAGGCAGAAAAGAATAAAGACATTTCGGTTATAAAAATAGAACTTTAAAGGCATGGAGAGTTGAAAGTGTTAGTTAGATTCATTTAATAAGTTTGGATTACTTTCCATATTGGTGGATAAAGAAAGGGAAGGGGATAGAATGATTTGGGAACAGTTTTTGAAGCTGTATTTGTCATGTGAGAGGAATTAGAAAGCAGCAATTAGGAAACGTGGTAGGTGACCATTGAACATTTAAAAAAAAAGAGTGGAAATCTGATCCAATTCATATTGGAAAGTCACCTCTGGGGCAGAATGGATGAATGGCAGGAGGTAGACCCGATTGGATGCTGAAAAACCTAGATAGGAGAAAAGTGAGGGAAAAGATATGGAAGAGGATACTTTGTACTGGAGCCTATTTTAAGTTACCTCTGAGCCCCATTCAATGCTCCTTTTCACGAGTCTTGGTTTCTAATTTTGAAAGATTTCTGTACATATGTGTTTTTTGTTTTCAGTGTGATTAGTTTATTTCTCAATATTTTCTATTATTTTTCTATTTAGGTGATTTTTTTCCCTATGCACTTATCTCTGTCTTTTTAAAATGCATGCTGTAATACCACCTTTACTGGTTTTGGTGATGATTTTAAGTAAATATTGTGAATACAGAGAAGTTTATATGTTACTGAGGAAACTCTACACTCTCTTTAGGGATGATTTTATTGATTCAATAAGACAGTTGGTAGGGAAGAATGGTGATAAGTCAGACTGCTTGGTTTGGAAGCTTTTGATGGGCCTCTTATTGATTACACTAGGGGAAGTTAATTAACTTCTTAAAATCACTGTTTTCTTATCTTAAGAAAGTGCCTACCAGTTTCTCCTCTATAGAGTTGGTGAGAATTAAATGAAAGTTACCTAAAAAATCTTAAAACTTTTGAGTATTGTATATCCTTAATAAATTATAACTGCCATCATTGTCATTACCATCATCTTCAGCTCTTGGATAAAAGGGTTTCATTCTAAAGAGAGTTCAGATAACATATATTTATGACAGAAAAAATACACATTTCATTAAATTTCTCATTTATTTGGTAACATAAATTCCAAATCACAAAAGTCTGACCTAATATACCAGTCATTCTGTGTTATATTGCCTTATAACTATACATTAGTTTATATGTCTTAAAGTACCTCTTGTTAGATCAGTCTATAACTACAGTGAGTACTCCTAATTCTAACATTCACCACATAAATATCTATTATTTTTAACAGAAAATTGCATGTGTGTAAATTATTTGAATTTTTATGATATCTAAATTTGGATTATAAGTATTTACATATAAATAGGGCCGTTTCCATATTGTCAGGAGCGAAAGAATAAGTGTACCTTCCTCAGTTGTCATTTTCCTTGACTTTTCTATAATGTCTCCTTCAATATCTTTGCTAGCCTTTTGTATTCTTCATGCTTTCTTAGTCTAACCCATTTCCCACTTCATTTTTTTTACCTATATTCTTTTTCTGTATGTTTTTTCCATTAGAGATTCTAATCACTCATGTGACTTCAATTAAAATCCGTTAATTTTAAGATTTCTACATACCAATTTGCAGCCATGACTTCTGTCTCTCCAAACTATAATTTTAGCAACAATTTTCTACTGAAATGATATGCAGTTACCTCAATGTCGGCATATCTAAAAAGAAATTTACCATATTTACCACACACATTCATTCTTTCATTCTTTTCTTTTCATATTCTGAATTCTCTAGGGCCAAAAGTGCGGGAAACAATGTGGTATCCTATGTAAGAGAAGGGCTTTGGGCTCACATACACCACAACTTTTTCTGGCTCCATCTTTGATAGCTTTGTGACCTCTTCTGGCCTAACTTCTCTAAACCTTAGTATCGACATGGATGAAAAGTAAAATAATTAAGTTGAGATGTTTAACTAAGTACCTGGCACAAAGTAAGAGCTCAATGAATGTTTAGCTGCCATTATTAATGCTGTTTACAGAGGGAGTCTCTGCATTGTAGATGCTCCCAAATATCTTTGTGTATTTATAGAATACTTCCTCCACTCTGACATTAGTACATAACACACATGTTGGCCATGACTTCTTGTTTTTTTTAAATTAATTAATTTATTTTTAATGTTGCATTAGAAAAATATGAGGTCCCCATATACCCCCACCTCCTCACCCCACTCCTCCCATAACCACAACCTCCGCCATCATCATGGGACATTCATTGCACTTGGTGAATACATCTCTGAGCACCACTGCACCACATGGTCAATGGTCCACATTACACTTTACATTCTCCCCCAGTCCACCCAGTGGGCCATGGCAGGACATACAATGTCCAGGAACTGTCCCTGAAATACCACCCAGGACACCTCCAAGTCCTGAAAATGCCCCAACATCACATCTCCTCTTCCCATTCCCACCCTCAACAGCTACCATGTCCACTTTCTCCATTTCAGTGTTACATTTACTTCCACTGTTAATCACATTATTTCCAGAATAGAGTATCAGTAAGTCCACTCTAATCCATACTCTTTTCCTCCATTCTGTGGACCCTGGGATGACTATGTCCATTCCACCCCTCTATCAAGAGGGTGCCTCAACTCCACTTGGACAATACAATGGATGCAATTCTCCTGTTTGCAGTTGTAGGCACTCTTGACTCCCTGGTGTGGTGGTTGACCTTCTTCACCTCCCTGTTAGCTGGCTGGGGTAAGTCCAATAACCTGGAGGGTAGGAGTTGCAAATCTGTTGAGGCTCAGGGCCTGGCTATCACATGGACAGTCCAGAGATTCAGGTCCCCCAAGTATACACTAAACCTCAGCACCAACCACGGGTCTGGTAAAAGTGACAGGAAAGGTTTGTGAACAAAGATCACACCTGAGTCCAACTCCATAACACTCAGGACCACAAACTCCAAACTAGGGCCAACTGACATGGCACTGAAGTCCATCTGCCATGACCATAGAACCTGTGGGTCTCTGTAGCCCTCAGAAGAACCAATACCTGGGGTTGTATCTACTTTAGCTGTCTCTGGGACTCTGCTGAGGTGTGCATAAGGGTGACCCCTCTGATGATCTCCCAGCTTTTTTTTGGAGACTCATAGACATATAAACTCATTTGTCCTTTCCATTTCCCCCTTTTATTCAGGGCCAAAAAGCATTTTTAACCCCTGATATTACATGTAGGTTGAGATATTCTGTTGATCTGAGTTGACCCTTTTATTCAAGGCTGTTCTCCAGCCACATTATCAGCTGGTACTTGGTAGTAATCCCTCGGTGCCAGGGAGGCTTATCCCTGGGAATCATGTCCCATGCTGGGGGGAATTTACATGCTGAGTTTGGCTTCAAGACTGGCCACATTTGAGCAACATGGAGGCTCTCAGGAAGTAACTCTTAGGAACCCTGCAGCTCTAGGCCTAGCTCTTATTTCAGGCCCACAAGCCCACAAGCATAGTCATTAGCATCAAAGGTTCATTGTTGGACCATCCTTCCTTATTGGTCTTAGCCATTGCACTGGGAGGATTGTTGCTGTTCCATTGGGGAATGCGACAGAGTTCCCCCAGCCAGGAACTCAGCACTTCCTCAGCCATCATTCCCAACTGTAACCATTATGAAAATATCCAAGCATTTTTATGCACCCCACACATATGCCCTGGAGAACTCCCTCCCAACCATGCGCTCCCCACCAATAACACCCCACACCAGTATTCCTCCCCAACCACCATTGAACCCCCTGAAAGGGGGGTCCAAAACCTCCCTGAAAATGAAACCCAGTATATTACCAGGTTCCATTAATAGTAAAATGGGATATAATGATGGGTTTAGAGGTTAGATATAGAATACATACTATTTTAGAAAAAATAAATTGGGGTATCAAAAAATTAAATAATTAAAAAGCTTTGGTTTTGGTGTTTTGCCTTCCATCACTGCAATAAGTTTTGTCCTGTATGCACATTGGCAAGGCAACTTTTTCCATCTCTTCCTCAGGATCTACGTCCTTTCTTTTTCTTCTTTTCTTTTTTTCTAATTATTAAACTTGTCTTCACAAAAGTTTTAGACCACACTAATTCATATATACAATATACAGTACTTCCACATATTCAACATCAGACCCTTTGTCCCCTCCCCAGCAATACTCTTTTTACATGTTCCTACTATATTTACTGCAAATGATGTACAGATATTGAGACAACAGCTTTCAAACAAGGTTACACTTGGGTTTGCATTGTGATTTATATTTTAGACTATACAATTTTCTAAATTTTTAGTTATCTTAATGTTTTACATTATGATTTACATTTTAGCCTTTAGGCCTCTATACATTTTTGGGTGTAATTTAACATGTCCTATATCCATCCTTGCATAATCTTGTGGAACACTTCCATTGCCCCACAGTTACACTGACTCCACCTATTCAATATCTCTTTCCTCCTCCCCTCAGGGCCCACAGTGACAATCAATCTTCATTGCTTGAAGGGCCATGTTCAGAGATACTTGCAACAATGTTGAGGGCTTCACATGCTCAACTGCCCTAATGCATTGGGAGTCACCATTTCTCCCGAGAGATACAATTCCCTCTATTTGAGAACATCAGTCCTCCCCAGGATGTGGGTATACCTTCACTCTCATTGTATGGGTTTCCATCCAATGATATAACCCACTACGACAAAATGAGTAACTCACACACTCCCTAGAAGCCTGTCCTGTGTCAGATTCTCCCCTTTAAGGATCTTAAACAGGTAACCTTCCTTATTATATTTTTGAAAAAGTTTTCTCAATAATATACTCTCAACCACATACCTGACAATCGCCTATGTTCATATGTTCCCCCATCCCCACCCCCAATTTCTTGGGACATATTACCCATCCTCCCATCCCTAGCCCCCTCAAGACCACAAAGCCCCATGACCTCTTTTATACTGACTTTGCTTTCTTTGTCTGCCCGCAGCTGTATCATTAAGCATATTATGTATGCATATAGAACCAGGCTCTCTTATGTTCCTGAGCTGAAGATGATAGCACCAGGAAGTACACTTGCAATCTCATTACATCCTGAGTTTGCAGTGTCCTACTGTGATGGTTAATTTTGTATGTCAACATGACAAGGCTTTAGTGTTCAGTTGTTTGGTTAAACACTGGCCTCAGTGTTGTTGTGGAAGTATTTTGTACATGTAATTAGTATCTACAAATAGTATCTCCCTTAAGTAAAGGAGATTACCCAAAATCAAATTGGTTGAATGCTTTAAAAAGCAAAGAACCGAAGGTTCCAGAACATTGCCTCAAGACTACACCATCCATGCCTCCTTTACCTCCCTTACAGACTCAGAATGAAGACTTCAGCATCACTTCTCCTGGAATTTCCAGCCTCAGACCTGCCCTAAAAATTCATACTTGACACCCCCTACTATCAACTTGGTCAATTGCCTTTAATAATAAATTTCTTTACACATGCACACGCGCATGCACACACACACACATATACACTGTTGATTCTGTTTCTTTGAAAAACCCTGACTAATACACCTTATGATGCCCTCTCTTGAATTGCTGACTGCCTTTGCCATGACCATAATCTGAATATGAACCACAGTTTTCCCAGCATCCCATGTCCAGTCTGTTACCCCTTCCTGCTATTCCTATTGGCTTCATGTTTCCAGAATCCTTGCATCTGGACAACTAGCAAATATATCAATATTAATACTTATAAATTCCTTTCCACTTGTATTTTCCCTACCTAGTTCAAGTACTTGTCACCACATGTCTGAATTACAGCCCAGGACAAAACAATGCAAAATCTATATGATATTTTGTGTTATTTTGCATTGTGCCATTTTAAATCCTTTTCCATTTTTTTCTGAATATATTTTTCATTTATTTTCTTTGTGATTAACACGGGGCTAAAATGTGACATCCTAAACTTATAATAATCACATTTGATTTTATACCAAATTAATTTAAATAGCATATACATACACTGTCCCTAGACCCATCCATATCCCCACATTTTTTTGTATTTGTTACAAATTATACCTTTATACATTGTATATCCAAAACCAAAGACTTATCATTATATTTTATATATTTGCTTTTTAGAATCTTCTGCCTTATATGAGTGTGGCTTTGATGCTTGCTTTATCTCTTTATCTCTTTAAACCATATTTTTGCCTTTAGCATGACTTGTAATTTTTGTTGTATGCTGGACTTGATGTATCAGGTAAAAGGTACTGAGGTAAACAGGACTTTAGTGTTAGGTTTTATCTTTCTCTGGCTAGGACTATGCTGTGCTTTCTGTTTGCTATAGCTGTAGGTGTCAGAAGCTAAATTTGCTTCAGTCCTTGCCTTTGCTTTCCTTAGAGATTCCTTCTTAAATGGAGTCTCATCTTGCAGTTCTTTTAATTATCATTATAATTCTGTTTTATTTTACAGGAGCACTTCTGATGTGGTGTTAAGGTGTGGAGTGAATGGAAGAATTCTGCTGCTATGACTAGCTCTCAGTCTTTTAGTGGGCCTATGTCCCTAGGTTGTGATCTTGACAAGTGTTTTCAATTTTGCTCCCTTCTGTCAGACAAGGTTAAAGAGGTTGAAGTTGGGTATTTTCCTTCCCATAGTCAGTTTGTTAGGCTGTGATTAAAAATTTTCCTTTGAGGGAAGCCCTTTGTTAATGAGAATAGAATGCTCTGGATATACTTCAAAATAGTTACTTTTCTTCTCCAATGCCAGAAGCATGGGGGGATTTTTCTCCAATCTTCATCCTGGTAAACTGATGGGGATCCTGAAGGTAAAAATCCCCACCTAAGTTTCTGTAGGGAAACAGAATCAACAGGAGATATCTGTCAATAGTATGTGATTTTATAAGAGTCTCTCACATGAACATGGGGATGCACAAGTCCCGGTTCCATAGGCAGGCTGCAATCAGGGGCTCCAAAGAAAGTCCAATGAAGGTCATTGATGACTATTCATGAGACGTTGGCTGTCCAAAGACGAGCTGGGAAATTCTCTCTGAATTGCAAAATCACATCCCCTTTTTAGGCATTCAAATGATTTTAAAAACATCACTCACTGCTGACAGCAATTTCCTTGGCTGACGTAGAAGTAATCAGCCACCTATGCAGTAAACCCATTGATGACTAAAGCCCATAAATGTCCTTATATTACCATTAGCCCAGTGCTTGCTTGACCAGACCAAAAACTGGGCACAATTACCTGGCCAAGTTGACACATGAATCTAACCATCACAGATTTCAATTTTTTTTCCTTTCAAGTGGAAACAGTAGATTTTTGTCATTTCTCTTTCCCTAACATTGGAAACCATAAGGTTTTCCCCAAAAAGTTTGAAGAAAATGTTATGGCGGTGATAGCAATACACATTTTTTATTTCTTCCAATGCAGCAAAACTGACTTTCTTGCTTTCTGTTTTCTGTTTTTCTAGTTCCTTCCTTAGTTAGATGGGAAGATTCTTTTGACATAGTTTACACATATGATCAAGAAAGAGCAGGGAGAAATAGGAACAAAGCAAGCATGGTGCATCAGCAGAAATAGACAATAAGTGTGCAGCAAACCTGAACCCGATCCATGAAAGCCATTTAGATTTCCTGGTATGATTACCTCCTCTTGCCCTACGTTACCTGCTGTTTCTGCTCTTATGAAGTGGAATCATCACTGGTAAGCAAACACTGGCAGCAAGAGAGTATATCCTAAGATTTGGTCTGAATTCTGACAATATCCTTTTGACACATTCTAGTGTAAAATATTCCTATTAGTACTCCATGTATATTTTGGCTACTTTGTATAGGCAAAGGCAGGAGCCAAGAGGAACTTCCCTGTTGAGGAAACACTGCAGGAAATAGAGAACAGATGAGCACAGCAAGGGATGGACCATTTGTTGATTCCCAAAAGCAGGTTAATTTGCAGAAATTCCTTATCTACTATGGCCTGCCTTGAGGAAAAAATAATTGAAAATGAAAAAAGAAGAAAGTTAAAAGCACAAAATGGGGACAACTATATTAATGTATGTCACAAAATTTGCCCTCTTAAAATAAGGAAAAAAAATGTAATTCCTAGACTCTTAAAATTGGGATAAGCCATAGAACTTTTAAGTGAAAATTTACTTCTCCAAGTTAGTTTAATTTTAGAAGCTACTCTAGCCTTTCCGAAAGTATATTCTGTTAGTTGTTATTTTGTTCCATAGTGAAAAAAGTCTTAGAAATGTTGACTTAAAGGATAATGGACTTTCTATATTGATGTAAAAATATTTAAAAATATGCTGATAGCAAAAATACAAAATTCCAATATATTTCACATTTTTGACCACTAAATTCCTCCAACACACTTAGTTTTAAAAAGAGAATTTTACAGGACTATACAAGGAAAAACATAATCTATCAAAATAATGGATCCTGGACAATTTTAGATCAATTAAGAGTTCGAAGGTGCTATAAATTAGCCCTACTATTTCTTCTATAATATCCCAGAACTGAAACTGCAATAGGATACTAACTGGTTAATATTTTGGACCATACAACTCATTTAGTTGTGTTGGAATTATTCCAACTAAATGATTCTAATTTTTCCATGACTTCTCCCTTCCTATTTTAGTCCACATTTATTCTTTAAATGTTATTTACTTCTAAAAGCATTATTTAAATCACACATTGGTAAATTGTGTCTAAATCATCTATCATGCCATTAAGAAAATATTGTAGTGTTACATTAAAAAATGCCCTCTGAATCACACCCCTCAGTACTCATGCCCTATAAAAATCCTCTCCCCCTAAATCTCTACTGGCAGGCTTTTACCAATAAAATGGAAGAAATGATAGAATTCAGTTCCTGACTTGAACATTAAGAAGATCTAGAAGAATGACATTATCAACATGGTGACATAAGACATTGCCTGAAAGAATTTCCCAAGAGATTCAGTGAACAAAAGAACAAATTTCACTTGCTTTGACTTTGGGAGATAATAGAGACTAAAGAAGGATTCCACAAATGCTGAATTAAAGAAAAAGAAAATTCTTAGGTTGGAAAAATCTGTCCTGGACCCTCTGGTGAACTTCACTCTCCCTCACTTAGTGCTGTATAACTAGGGAGTTGCTGAGAGGCAGCGGCCCAGATCCATCCCACTCTTCACTGGGACACAGAACCAACTCACAGCAGTGATAGAACCCTATCATATCCAGGAATTGGGAACCAAGTCCACAGAGACCCAGTACAGAACACAAGCTGCTTAAGAGTACTGCAAATAAAGGGCCATCAGGGAAAAACAAAACCAGAGGCCATGGTAAAAGAGTAGCAGGTAAGTGCTGTGTTTACTCAATCTAGCTTCTGTTGTCTGGACCACCTAAATACAAAATAGACTTTTTGGGAGTGACATGCCTTTCTGAATTGACCTCATCTGGCTACCCAGATGGTGGTATACACTAACAGAGAAGAAACCAGAGACAGAAAATCTCACAGAGGGAAAAGGGGGGGGGGGCACTTAAACTGAACTGTTGTAAGATAGGAGGTTTGCAGAACTGAAAGAGTAAGGGAAGTGGGACACTGAGTGAGGGAGAGAATTTAACAGCTCATAGGACCTAGGGAGAAAATTCTGTACAAGAAAAAAGAAAAGATCAAGGTTCTTAGAGAAGGAACAGAGGAAAGGAACTTTTATTATACAAAAAGTACATTTTAAAAAAATTGTACCACATATCCAGGGTAATAATCAGATGAAGAATAGCTGAGAAAATATCAGTTAAACATGGGCTATTCCAAAGGTCTAGAAGAAGTTGGACCAAGTGTCAAAGAAGAGCCTTAACACAAAGCCACTCAACAATAAAACTCTAGGCAAGAGGAAGAAGCTGAAATCAAGATAATCAAATGCCTAGATATCAACAAAAAATATTACAAACCATAATAAGAAATAGGAAGATGTGGCTTAGTCAAGTAAACAAATTAAAACTTAAGAGAAGACACAGAATTTGGAACAACTAATGAAAATTTTCAAAAGATCTCCTATGTCAATCCAAGGAGATGAAGGAAAATGTGCATAAAGAAATAAAGGATATTAAGAATAAACATGTGAGCATAAGGAATAATATGAAAGTATATAAAGAAACTAACAGAATTTATGGAGATAAAAGGGAAAACAGGGATTAAAATACACTAGAGGAATACAACAGGATATTTGAACAGGCAGAAGAAAGAATCAGTGAATTAGAAGGCAGGGCAATCAAAATCATACATTCAGAAGACTAGCTAGAGAAAAGAATAGAAAACTTGAGCAGTATTTCAGGAATTTGAGAGACAGCTGAAGCACCTAAACACATGCATCATGGGTGTTCAAGAAAGAGAAGAGAAGGGAAAAGAGGTAGAAAGATTATTTGAGGTGATAATGATTGCAAATTTCGCAACTCCAATGAAAGGCAAAGTCCAAGAAGTGCAATGTACTTTAAATAGAATAAATCTTAATAGATCTACTCTGAGACAATACTAATCAGAATATCAAATGTAAAAAATAGAGAATTCTGAAAGCAGCAATAGAAAAGCAATTCATCATATAGAAGGAATCCTTAATAATTATAAGGGATGATTTCTTATTAGAGTCCATGGAGGTGAGAAGACAGTTGTATGATGTATTTAAGATAGTAAAAGAGGAAAAAATGCCAGCCCAAAAATATTATCCAGCAAAACAGTCCTTCAAAAATGAAGGAGACTTTAAATTATTTAGAGATAAACATAAAGGCAGAGAGCTGATCAACAAAAGACCTGCCCTACAAAGATTACTAAAGTGAGTTCTTCAAGTTGAAAGTAAAATATGGTGACTTGGTATAGTGTAAAAAAATGAAAATTACCAGTAAGGGTATCTAAAACACTAAATACAAAACTCAACAGTACTGTATCCTCAGTATGAAACTGTACTCTTTAATTCTTATAAGAATCAGAATGCAGTTGGACAATGAAAGGCATATTTCCTGATAATAGAACATGCAAAGTATAATGTAGGAAAGTGGGACAGAAATACCATAAAGAGAGGAAACAGTGGGATATAGGAAGAGAACATGTGTATCCTATTGAAAGTAAGTTGGTATCTTTTCAATTTAGTAGGTTGTAGATGTAAGTTATGTAACATAAACCCAAAGGTAGCCACAAATAAAGCATTTAAAAATATACAGAAACAGAAATGAATAAAGGGTAAGAAATGTTACAAAAGATCAACTATACAGAAAGGGATGTTTCAATAAAGACAGACCAAAAAAGAGATATGTCATAAAAAATCAAAGAAAAAATGGCTGAAGTAAGTACTGCCTTTACAGTAATAACAATGTATGTTAATGGTTAAACTACCCAATCAAAAGACACATATTGGCTAAATGGATTTAAAAGCATGATCCAACTATATGTTCTTTACAAGAGAATTACCTTAGAACCACAGACACAAATGGGTTGAAAGTGAAAGGTTGAAGAAAGATATTCCATGCAAAGAGTAACCAAAAATAGATTTGTGGTAGCTAAGTAAATATCAGGTAAAGTAGGCTTTAAATCTAAAGGTGTTATAAGAGACCAGTAGTACATTATATTTTAATAAAAGGAGCAATCCGCCAAGAAGAAATAACAATCATAAATATTTATGCTTTATGCACCTAAACATGGTACCACAAAATACATGAGGCAAACACTGGCAAATCTGAAGGGAGAAATAGATGTTTCTACAATAATATTTGGATATTTCAATACACCACTTTTTTCTACAGAATGAACATCTAGAAAGAAAATCAATATGGGATCAGAGAACTTGAGTAACAGAATAAATGAATCAGACCTTACATTCTCCTCAGATGCACACAGATCATTCTCTACAAAAGACCATATTTTGGGTCACAAAACAAGTCTCAATAAATTTTAAAAGATTGCAATTATATGAAGTATTAATATCTTCTCTGACCCTAAAGGAACTAAGCTGGAAATCAATAACAGGTGTGAAACTGTTATTTCCACAAATACAGGGACATTAAATAACATAATCTTAAATAATTCATTGATTACAGAAGCAATTGCATGGAAATTATTAAATATCTTGAGGCAAATGAAAATGAGAAAACAACAAATCAAAACTTATGAGATGCCATGAAGGTAGTGCTGAAAGGGTAATTTATAGCCCTAAATGCTTATTTTAAAGAGGAAGGAAGAGCTAACTTCAAAGACCTCACTGCACACTGCACACCTGGAGGAACTAGAAAAAGAACAGCAAACTAATAACAATGCAAGCAGAAGGAAGAAATAACAAAGTTTATAGCAGAATTAAGTGAAATTGAGAATAAAAGTACAAGAGAGAAAGTTAACGAAACCAAAAGTTGATTCTTCGAAATGATCAATAAAATTGACAAACCTTTAGCTAGACTGAAAAAGACAAAAGAGATAAGGTCCAAATAAATAAAATCAGAAATGAGAGGGGGACATTACTACTGACCCAATAGAAATAAAAAAGATTTTAAGAAGATACTATGAGAAACTGTATTAGACAAGTTATACCAATTAGGCATCCTTAAAGAAATGGACAAATCCCTAGAAACACAAGAACAACCAACACTGACTCTAGAAAAATATAAGGTGTCAAAGTCCAGTTACAAATAAGGATATTGATTAAGTCATCAAAAGCTTCCCAAAATAGAAAAGCCCAAGAGTGAATGGCTTCACAAATAAATTCTACATATCATTCCAAGAAAAATTAAAACCAATCCTGCTAAAACTCTTCCAAAAATTAAAGAGGTAACATTACCTAACTCATTCTATGAAGCCAACATCACTCTAATACTAAAGCTGGATAAAGATATCACAAAAAAAGAAAATTACAGAAAAATTTCTCTAAAGAATATAGACACAAAAATCCTCGATAAAATACTTGTTAATCAGTCCAAAAGCACATTAAAAAAATTATACACAATGATCAATTGGGTTTTATCTGAGATATGCAAGTGTGGTTCAAGAAAAGAAGGTCAATTAGTGTAATTCAGCACATTAACAAATCAAATAAGAGAATCACATTATCATCTAGATTTTGACAATGTCCACCATCTTTTCTTCATAGAAACTCTCTGAAAGATAAGAATAGAAGGAAATTTTCTCAACATGATAAAGTTGATATAATATGAACATGATATGACAACCCCATTTACTCATTGGTGAAAGTCTGAAATCTTTCCCTCTAAAATTAAGGATAAGACCAGGATGTTCACTGTCTCTACTCTTATTCGGTCAAGGGGGTGCTGATGCAAAGTACCAGCAATCTCTTGGCTTTTATAAAGTGTATTTATTTGGGATAGAAGCTTACAGTCACTAAGCTCTAAAGAATCCAATGCAGGTACAGTTAAGAGGTACTTTCTCACCCAAAATCTGTTGCCACTTGCTGACACAAGATGTCAGGTGGTGCCTGCAAAAAGCCTTCTTCCTTGCTTTTAAGGCTCTATGGTCCCAGGTTCTGATTTCAGCTGTTTGTTTGCCTAAGGCTCTGTTACTATCCCCGAGTTCATTTCTTTCCAGGCTCAGATGCTCTGGTCTCCCCATTAGGTCAGCTGCAGACTATCAGGCTTATCTCTTTTTCCAGGACTTCTGCTGTGTCTAAAGAAATCAAAGAAAATCTAAATAAATAGAAGGACATACTTTGCTTATGGATTACAAGACTAAATATCCTTAATATGTCAATTCTACCTAAAATCATCTAAAGATTCAACGCAACCTCAATAAAAATTCCAACAGCCTTCTTTGAAGAAATGGAAAAGCCAATCATCAAAGATATTTGGAAGATAAGGAGTCCCAAATAACCAAAAACATTTTGATAAAGTAGAAGAAAATTGGAGGACTCACACTTCCTAACTTAAAGCATATTACAAAACTATACTCGTTAAAACAGCATGGTATTGGCACAAGGCTGTTGGAATTTTTATTGATCAATGGACTTAAATCTAGAGTAGAGAAATGGACTCTCACTTCTATGGCCAATTTATTTTTGACAAGGCTGCCAAGTCCACTCAATTGGGAAAGAATAGTCTCTTCAACAAATGGTTTAGGGAGAATTGCAAAAGAATGAAGAGGAACCCTAACTCACACCACATACAAAATTTAATTCAAAATAGATCAAAGATTTAAATACAAGAACTAGGACTAGAGAACTCCTAGAAGAAAATGTGGGATCTTGTGTTAGGCAATAGTGTTTTAGACTTTATACCCAAAGCACAAGCAACAAAAGAAAGAATAGATTAATGGGAACTCCTCAAATGTAAAAAGCTTTTGCACTTAAAAAGACATTGTTAGGAAAATGAAAAGACAACCTACTTAATTGGAGAAAATATTTAGAAACCATATATCCAGTATGTGTGCTTTTATTGTTGAGTTGAAGAAATCCTTCAACTCAACAATGCAGAAATAAACCACCCAATTTAAAAATGGGCAAAATGCTTGAATTGATATTTCTCTAAAGAGGATATACAAATTGCTAAAAAGCAGATAAAAGTATGCTCATTATTATTTGGGAAATGCAAAACAGAACTACAATTATAAGTTATTTCACACCAACTAGAATGGCTGCTATTTAAAAAACAGAAAACTACAAGTGTTGGAAACGATTATAGAAATAATAGTAAACTCATTCACTGCTAGTGGGAATGTAAAATGGTACAGTTGCTACGGAAGAGAGTTTGGCTGTTTCTCAGGAACCTAAGTATCAAATTCAAGTTCCCATATAACCCAGCAATTCTGCTACTGGGCATATACCCAGAAGAATTTAACACAGGGACTTGAACAAATATTTACATGATGATGTTTACAGCAGCATTATTCACATTTGCCAAAGGATGAAAACAACCAAAGTGTCCATCAACAAATGAAAGGGTAATCAAAATGTGGTGTGTAAAATGGAATATTATTTAGCCATAAAAGGGAAGGAAATCTTGATGCCTGTGAAACACGGATGGACCCCCAGGATATTATGTTGAATGAAATAAGTTAGACATAAAAGTACAAAATTCGTATGATCTCATGGATATTATATAAGTATATGAAGCAAATTCAGAGACTTGGAATCTAGAATATAGGTTACCAGGGGATTAACTGAGGTTAGAGCATGGAGAGATGATACTTAATTCATACAGAATTTCTATTTAGGTTGATTGTAAAGGTTTTGGAAATGGATGGTGGTTATGGTAGTACATTATTGTGAGTGTAATTAACAGCCCTAAATTATATAGGTGAGTATGGCTAAAAGAGGAAACTTTAGGTTACATGATTCTAGAATAGAAATTAAAAGACAAAACATTTGAATTTAGAATGCAGTGAACTCTATTATAGAGGATGAACTGTAGTTAAAATATATATAAGAATGTTCTCTCATGAATTATAACACATGGACACTAATACAAAGTGTCAATAAATGGGTGTTCTATGGGAAAATACACCTACTGTAAAATATAAATGATAGTAAATAGTACTATTTTAATAATATTTCCTCAAATGCACAAATGTTCCACACAAATGCAAGGTTTTTGTTGTAGGGTAGTATATGAGAATCCTGTTTTTTATGTATGAGTGGTCTGTACATTCACAATTTCTCTAATAATTTATTTTTATTTTAAAAGAAGCTTTAGATTCCAAAAATATTTCATAAAAAATATAGGGGGATTCCCATATACCCAATCCCTCTCCCTCCCACACTTTTCCCCATAACATCTTTCATTAGTGTGGTACATTTGTTGTAATTGATGAATGTATATTGAAGCATTGCTACTAGCCATGGTCTATAGTTTACATTATAGTTTAAACTTTGCACTGCACAATTTTATAGGTTTTGACAAATGTATAATGGCCTGTATCCATCATTGCAATGTAATGCAGGAAAATTCCAATATCCCCAGAATGCCCCATGTTATATTTTTTCTTCCCTTTCCTTCCCCTCAGAACCTCTGGTGACCACTGCCTTTATATCAATGTTACAAGTTCTTCCATTGCTAGAATAATAAGTCTACCTTCATAATAGTTGCATTCCTCCTTTATGATTGTTCATTCCTCAATCATGAGGATTTGGATATGGTGATGCCCACTGTTTCTGACTGAGAGGGGGCACTTAGATCCCATTAGGCAGATGGATGGAACTGTCTTCCTTGCCATTGTGGATACCCTTTGTTTTTTGGGATGGACATTGTCCATCATCATTATTTTGTTAGTTGTCCTGGGAGATTCCAATAAACTGGAAAGTAGGTGTTGCAACCCTGCTGAGATTCAGGGCTCAACCCGCATATGAACAGACTGAAGTTTTAAGTCTCTGAGACTTATCTTTAATGAGTATAGTGTTCATTATAGGTTCAAATAAAAGGGGTAGAAGAGCATACTTAGGGAAATTATAAATGAGTCTAACTCTGTTACATTGGGGAGCATATATTCCACAGGAAGGCCCACTGACAGGGTGCTAAATTCCTGAGATTGTCTGCCTTGCCTATATTATCTAGATGTCTCTAGAGCCCTCAGGAACCCTGCTGTTTACTGTGGCAGTCAATGAGATCCTGCTGAGACAGGCATAAGTGTAACCTCCAGAATGATCTCCCAACTCACTTTGAAATCTCTTAGCCATAAAAACTCATTTGAATTTAATATTTCCCACTTTTGGTCAAGGTCTTTTTCCAAATGCATCACTAGTTTGTGCTTGGTAATGATCCTTCTGTGCCAGGGAGACTCATCCCTGGGAGTCATGTCCCACACCGGTGGGAAGGTATTAAGTTTTTATGCTGAGTTTGTCTAAGAGAGATGCCACATTTAGCAACAAGGAAACTTTCAAGAGGTAATTCTTAGGCAATATATAATAACTAAGCTAAGTTTCAACTTCATAATAACAAGGTTTATAATTACAAGCATCAATATCATGGGCCTGGTGCCCATGTACTCAGGGATTCTTGCTGCTCTATTAGAGAATGCAGCAGGACTTCCAAGGATGAGAATTCAATATTCTTTCATTTACTGTGTGGGTCTCCACCCACCAAGACAATGCCCCATTACCACTTGAACATATTCACATGCCATAGAGGCATGCCATAGTTGTACCCCTCCCTACACATCACCCCATCATCAGCCCCCACACCAGGGATCCTCCCCTGCTATAGTTGTGACCCTTCTGTGATCCAAAACCTCCCCCAAAACAAAGCAAAAAAATAAACAAACATAATAGGAACATAATAATGATAATAAATAACAAATAAAAAATAATTTTTTCATTGCCTTTCATCACCCTAAGATCTGTTATCTTTTCTGTACAGTGACAATTTCTTCTGTATGTTCCCCCAGTGTCTTATTTTTTCACTTTATTTTCAAAGAAACCTTGCATTACAGGAAAATCATACAGAAAATATAGGGAATTTCCATAAGCCCAACCCCCATTCACTCTCTCACTCTCCTGTATTAATAACATCCTTCATGTGTATGGTACATTTGTTACAATTGATGTACAAATATTGAAGCATTGCTACTAACCATGGTCAATGGTTTACAATATGGTTTACATTTTGCACCATGCACTTTTATAGGTTTTGACAAAATTTAAAATAGCCTGCATCTATCACTGCAAGATCATGCAGAACAATTTCAATGTCCAAAAAATGACCTATGTTTCATCTATTCTGTTCTTCCCTCCCCCTCTCCTCCGAACCTATGGTAACCACTAAATTTTAATTTTGAAGAATAAAGTTCATAGTTACATGCAATATTGAGGGCTTGACATATTTGTCTGTTTTCTTTTATTAGGCACTGCCTACATTCTTGAGATTCTTGCCCCTCTAATTGAGAACATAGCAGTACTGGAACTTAATATTTTCTTGTTTATTGTATGGGTCTCCACCCACAGGTATAACATGCTAAAAAAAGATGAGCACTTTAATATTCCATAGAAGCATGCCCCAGGTGTGCCCTATCCCTCATATACTCCCACCCCAACACCCTGCACGTGTAAGGATGCCCTGCCATATCTGCCAAAAGAATATTCCCACCATTGTAGTTTTAACCACAGGCGTACAAATTCCCAGAGTTCACCTGTTTTTTCCTCAAGCGCTTCCCCTATTTCCATGGATAGTCAACCCAAGCCCTCTACCCTACTCCACCTCACATTCCAGCCCCGTCTAAACCCAGTCACATCTCTGTACCACTATCACCCCCATCCACTGCCCAACCACTGCTTCTACCTTATCATAGGTTTTGCCCATATTCATCATTGGCTGATCACACTCTACTTCCTTTCTGTCTCCTAATACCTATATCCCAGACTCCAGTTCTGGGAGTTTGCTCAATTTGCTTAAGTCATAATATTGAGGTCATGTAATATTTGTCCTTCAGTGACTGACTTACTACTATAAAATTTTTTAAAAGAAGGCCTGGAAGTTCCTGACTTTCCATTTTATAAGTCTGGCTTATTTAACAAGGCACCGTGCTCTATGGCTTTCAATAATAAGCTAATGGAGAGGAGATGCGTGAATAGTCCCTGATGGCTTAAGACAATATTTGGAAAGAGACCATGTGTATGAGAAATCACGTGCCCCAGCTCACAGCACCAATGCTTCAACACATGAGAGAGACCTTCTTAGGCCTCCAACAACTGAATGCAGCCACATAGAACCCATGTTCAAACTCATCAACACCAAATCTTAAGAAGGGCAGACCTGCCTGAACCCCTAACCAACATAAATGTAGACAATTAAGAAAGGTATTGCTTTATGCCACTAGGTTTTCAGATGTTTTTTTACACAGCAATGGATAATCAAAATAGTTGTTGCTGCTCTATAGCCTGTAATAGTTAGGAAAGTAGCATAACATCACAATACAGATGAAAAGAAAGCAATGTAATTAGGTGCCAGTATGAGGAGAAGGAGTTCAGATATTAGGAAACCAGAGTGTGTAATAATATCACAGGATTAAGAAATGACTTCTGGAGGAAACTGGGATTTTACTGGACTTCCAAGTTCGCGGAGAATTGGTGTAAGAAGGGTAGAATGAACAAAGAAGAGAGGATGGCCCATAAATTAAATAAATAGTTTATGTTTTTGTTTATTTAGAGAATATGATAGATGTGTACAAGATACAGACACACACATACAGACATACACATAGGAATCCTGAATATGTTTCTGGATTTATACCAGGAAACATTTACAGTTTTCTAACTTAATTGTCTCAGAGTCTTATGAAATAGGCATTATACTCCCCAACTTATAGAAGAGAAAATTGAGATTCAAAGTGTTTATGTACCTGACTCAAAATGATGAAGAATTTGACTCAGGACTATGTAATTCAATTGACTTTGGTTTCAATATTCAAATCTGCCTCCTTTCAGTCAAAATAACAGAAAAAATAGTTTAATTGATGTTATTCAGCTCACATGAAAAGAGGCAGCAAATTTCTAACTTCCCATCTGAATTTTCCCTGTCACTCTTTGTGAGCTGTGGCCGTCTGTATCATCCAACCATACTGAAATTAGCATACCATGGAGCCTCAAAACTTACTACTATTCAACTCCAACAGAGCAGATCTAGATCCAAACTACATCATCTTGCAAATCAGCACTTCTCAGATCTTAATGTTCATATGAATTTGATACTTTATTTGAATACAAATTAGGATTCAGTAAATCTTGAATGAGGAATGTGATTCTGCATTTCCAACAAGTTCATAGATAATGCTAACCTTGGACCACTCTCTGATTATCAAAGATCTGGATGATTTGGTTCTCCCTGACTTCTCACTGCATCCTCCTTCTGCGTGATTGTCTATCAATAAGTCACCACACTGACAGTATTACAAGAATGCCTGGCCAACAGAAGCCCTGTAAACATGTTACTTCATTTGATATTCAGATATTTTCCCCTGATCTCTACTCTTTATTAAATTTTGTTAGTTTTGTGCTCTAGTTTCCCAAACATTTATGTTTGGAACATTATGTAGTAAACTAACTTGAATCAATGAAAACAGTCCTGTAATTAATTAATCCAACTCTTCCAGAAAACATAATTCATTGTAAAACAGATTTTCCATACCTCTATCTAAGAATTATAAATAATTATGAAAAAATCTGTTCCTGGGATAGGCCACTGGAAAACAGTTTTGTTTTGTTTTCCCCTCAGGGGAGTATTTTGCTAGCTATCAAATGACATTTATTAGAGACATGGAGGAGTGGATTTTGTACCCCAATTTAAATGTGTTCTTGGTCTTGATCTGTATTCCTGTGGGTGTGAATCCATTTTAAATAAGATCTCCTGAAGATTTAGTTAGGTGTGGCCCAACTGAATGAAAATGGGTCTGAATCTAGATTACTGGAGCCCTTGATTAGCAGAGGAAATTCAGATAGAGTGAAAAAGCTATGAAGAGGAGTCAAAAGCTGGAAGTCAATAGAAACAGGAGAAGGAAGGAGAGGACTTGCCAAGTGATTCAAAGCCAGGAATCCCAAGGATTGTAGCAAGCCAGCACTGAAAGCTTACTGACTCCCTGGAAGCTTTCTAGCCTCGAAATCGTGAGCCAAAAAATTTCTGTTGTTTAAGACGGGTTTTGTTTCTATGGTCAAATATAGGTCTAGCCTTGCATCTACTTTAAAAAATGCTAGTCAGGGCAGGTAATGCATATTATTTTTAAAATCATTTTTCCCTCAACCTCTTCTTGAACTTATAGGGTCTTATATTTGAGAGATATAAAGGAATTAGTTGTACAGTATATCTTCCATTAAGTCCTGTATTAGGAGTAAGAGGTTTAAACTCTGATTACATTCAAAATGTATGGTGGACTTCGTTGTACTTGAGTTAGTCTCGTTCTATTTATTGCAAAATTATAGAAATAGTTTCAAGGAGTAATTATAGTGAATCTACTTCCAAAACAATATCTATACCTTTTGCTGGATAAGCCTTGACATGATAATAAAGTGAACTTAGTATAGTCTATTCAAAGAATATGTACTATCTTAATTAGATCATTTTGGTGATGAAAATGGCCTGACATTCAAGAAAAAGAGACTGGCTTGCAATTTTCAGAAAGGTTTACTGTTGGTGAAGCTATCAGTATATAGGATTTTATAGGTATTTACAAAGAGATCATCATATTCAATTTAGTCATGTAAATAGCCTACCTCTGTTCTTTGATACAATTGTGTATACTTAATTGCTTATTTAATACTTGTTTTTCAGCTGCATGCAATTTCACATCTGTTTCAGCTTGTGCCTAGACTAATCGCAAAGTGATTATCAAGTAGCTACGTCCAAACGTTACTCAACATAGCTGATAAAACAAATAACTTTCCTAGTCACTGGTTCCAGAAAAATGTAAAAGTATTTATCAAAAAATTCGAGGAAAAATAATAAAAAACAAATATGATATTAACCATATGCTTAAATATTTGGGAGGATGGGAAGAGAGAGTTGGTTATGAGGAATAGAGAAAATTGGGTCTGGAAGAATTACATGGACCTTTCTTCAGACATTTGTTTTCTTAAAAAAAATAGTTTCCTGCCTGTGGGTAAAGAAAAGCGGAAATCTGATTTTGACATTAACATGCTATCTGGTTGTTTTCATAGAGATTTCTAGGTATTGAAACATATTTTGTGAAAACAATTGGATCACTGTAACAGTCACAACACATTCCTGTTACGAACAGTGACCCTAACATTCACATGAAAAATGGAGACCTCTGGTCAATGTTCTAAATAGAATAGATGAAATAACACTTGAGGTCACCAAGCAGTGCTATTTACAAACTATGATAAGCATTTGAAGCACATAAGAAGATTATAGAGAAAAGATCCATCTGGGCCCACTAAGCTTCTTAGGTTATCTCTTCTTTGGCAGGGGGAGAGGAAGAACTTGGGAGAGGGTGCATCAAAGGTGAAGATAAAAGGCAGGGGCCACGACTGCTGAAGAATCCAAGTGAGTGGAAAGAAATCTGAAACAAGAAGTGTCAGATTTTTAGTTTCTTTTCTCCTGGAAGGACTACATCAGAAACACCTTAGCATTAAATATAACACTGTAATTCAGCTCTTCAGCAGGACATATTGACCCAACCGAAGTTTGAGTTATTTGTCTCACAAATACAGCTGGGCACCCATTAGGCAGTCTCTTTTTCTGTATTTGGTCACCATATTTTCCATTTTTTTCCTACCTTGGGTTACTGTGGAAAGGCCTGACCATGTTTAACACAATTCATAGTAGGTTTTCATGCATTTATTAGAGGAAAGTATTTTAAAATACTGTAAAATAGATGTCATCTAGTTATACTTGGGATTACACTAGAAATTTGGTAAAATTCAGATCTCTTCTAGTATGCAGCAGCAAACTTGGTGTGGGTGATCCTTTTTTCTTTGATATTAATTCATGAACTTACCAAGTTCAACTTGCTCTCATGAAGCTCACATGCATGTATCAAGGGGAATTCCAAAAGCCCTGCCTCTGTGTATCTTACCTTGATTGGGACTGACAATTCTGTAAACTTTTCTGTGAATGCAGATGGATTTTTTCCCCCCAGAATTTTCTGGTGCCTAGAGGGAAAACACAATTTCTTTCTCAGAGAAGGAAGGCAACAAGAAAATCAAAGAATGGTATTTCACTGCAAGTAAGCCCACCTTCTCTCTCCCCCGACCTTTAATGTGGCTTCCTAATGGAGAAACATGATCAAAATAACATCCATTTTTTCTCTAAAAAAAAAAAAGTGATTGTACTTGCTGTAGAAGCACTATTCCAAGGCTCTGGCTATGCTGATTGAACTAGAACTGTCTTGATAATATAATGGACTCAATTATATATGATAATGTTAATTGTTTGATTTTAATTACTTGCAATTAATGGCACATGTCTGATTCTTTCCTGATGCCATATTGAACATTTTAATTTGGACATGAAATGTCTTTCAGGAATAAAAAGGATTCATATTCTCTTCATAATTAAAATTTCTATACTCTCATTATTATATTTTATTATTTAACAAATCCCTTATATATTTTATCATTCAACTACCCCATTATATAAAAATTAGAAAATAAACTATTTTACTTAAATAAAAATATTGGATTTACAATTTAATTAGCATCTATTAAAATGCAAAAACAGGACTAAAATTTTCTAATGGCTATTACAATCCAAATTGTAACCTAAGCATTTAGTTGTAAAAATTCCTTACTGCAGAACTATATCTCAGCAAGAAGATAATAATATTTAGAGAAATACCTATGTTAAAATTGTATTAAATACAAATCAAATAGTCTCCCATTTGTCATTCATCACTCATATTGTTAACTGTAATTCAAGATCAGAATTTAGGATTCTTTTCACTTTTTAAAATGTATATTAGCTCAACAATAATATATTACAATTAGGTACATTGTCTATGACCTTATGACCTTAGAGGGAAGCTTTCTTCTAAAACAGTAGGAAATTGAGAGCCAAATAATTATAATTTTCTATTTCCATATATTCAAATGTACATGTAAACTGTATTAATACATTTAAATATTTTTCTATTACAATGACTTTACATAGTGTGTGTGTATATATGTAGAAATAAAAAGAAAATACATTGGCACAATGAGATACTCCATTCAATAATATTTATCAATTACTTTTTATATAATGGGTTCTTACTCCAGAGTTCAGTAGAATATATATATATATTTTTGTAATTAATCCTGAATCTTTTGGTGGACACACTCTTTTAAAATGTGCATAAATAATTCTTCATCTAAACAAAGATCCTTGTAGGTAGAGACTCTCTTAATAGTCCAATCCTGGTGCTTCCAAATGTATTATCCTCCATCAAATTTCTTAAACAATCTTAATCCAGGCAATCAAGAAGACCACTACTCAAATAATAAAATCCCACTGTTGAGTGCCCAGTATTTGCACTTAGAACACTAATTGTCCTCCTTCACGGACTCTATTCACTGACCATCTTCTCTCATGTCATTTCCTGCTCTTCATTTATGCTTTTACCTGGCCCTTTCATGCTGACTTCACAGTCTTCTTTTTTTTTTTAAAGATTTATTTTTTATTTATTTCTCTCTCCTTCCTCACCCTGGTTGTCTGTTCTCTTTGTCCATTTGCTATGTGTTCTTCTGTGTATGCTTGCATTCTTGTCAGTGGCACCAGGAATCTGTGTCTCTTTTTGTTGCGTCATCCTGCTGCGTCAGCTCTCCATGTATGTGGCACCACTCCTGGGCAGGCTGCCCTTTTTTTGTGGGGCAGCTCTTCTTACGGGGCGCACTCCTTGCCCATGGGGTGTCCCCTGCATAGGGGGCATGGCACTCCTTGCGTGCATCAGCATTGTGTATGGGCTAGTTCATCACATGGGTCAGCAGGCCCTGGGTTTGAACCCTGGACCTTCCATTTTTTTTGGTGGATATTCTATCCATTGGGTCAAATCTGCTTCCCTCACAGTCTTCTGATTCAAATATTGTTTCTAAGTTAATGGTATCATCTGTCAGCACTGGTGGGGTAGCATTCATTACTCAGCTTACACATCATCTTCTTGTGGTAAGAGGTAGAGTAGGTGAAGGGTCTTCATGAGCAGTATCTAGCCCAACAGTAGAGGCTTAGATTAGAATTATCAACCATACCAAAACCTAGTGCTGCCACTTCTGTTGGATTACTGTGCTTCCTGGGAGATTCTTCTGCTGGTCCCCTCTTACCAGAAGATATCTGCTCGGTTGGATATAAATGACAAGCAAAACAGCCTGAGTTTCTTTTGGCCCCCATTAATTTGAACTGCTGACAGTTCTTCCTATAGTGCTCCCTTCTTGATCAGAGGCCAAAACTTCAGGGCTCTAGGAGTGCCTATTCCTGCCTTTTCTCTCTCCCCATCACCGTCTACTAGACACAAGCTTCGTTCCAGCCTCAGCCCACTCCTGTCCAATCAATCACTCAGCATTTCCTTAATCACTTCTAGTAATGAAGAATTCACCTCTTTATGTCCAATTCTTGAATAACAGTATGTTCTCCATCATCACTCACACCTTGCCTCTTTTGATTTCCATGTATTGGTCCTTTGTCTGCCAGACTGAAGAAAATGAATATAGAAGATTCCTCAAAATATAACACTAACAGAAGAACATAACTTCTCAGATATGGCCTTATGTACTTATGATGAAATCTATTTTCTATCAGATACATTATCTCACTAAAATATAAAATTTAATAAGTTATACACACACATTCTTTTAACTAGTGCCTTGCTGATGACTTTATGGTCTGTCTTAGTTAGCTAAAGGTTACTATGCAAAAATACCAGAAATGGCTTGGATTTTGTAAAGAGGATTTATTGATATTTGTAGTAAAAGCTTATAGTTCCAAATCTGCTAGCTGTGAAAATGTCCAAATCAAGGCATCATCAGAGATACTTTCTCACCAACAGCCGGCTGCTAGCAGGTCCTGGAGTCCTGCTACATGGTGAGGCAAGATGATAGGATTGATGATCTTGTTCTACTTTCTCCTGGAGCTCAGCTGTGGGCAATCAGGCATTTCTCCCTGGGCATTGTTCCTTTGAACCTCTTGGGCTACTCTGTCCTTCTGCAGCTGTAGTCAAACCTTCAGTGCTTTCTCTCTCACATGACCAGGTCAAAATGGCAGAACTCCTTTCATTTGTGAGTGTTCACAATATACATCAGACCCAGCAAGATGGTGGAGACCTAACCTGAGTCACACCTCACTGACATAGTTCAATGGAAAGCTTTCTAATCGAGTGATCTATTCAAAGGCCCTTTTGCTGAATTTAATGTGAAGTATCCCATACCCACAATAGTGGATTAGTTCAATAGTAATCTTTTATGGGATTCACAAAATTCAAACTGCCACATGGCCAAACAAAGATTTTCAAATACATGGCAGTATATATAGTATTTTATTTAAGACTGAGTTTTGAGCCAGAATGCTTGGAAATGAATACAAGGTCTGTCACTTACTAGTTGTATGACAATAGGCAAGTAACTTAGCCTTTCTTGTCTTCAATATTCTCATCTGTAAAATGAGGTTACATCATAAGAAGTTCGTTAAGTTAAGGAAATTAATTTATGTAAAGCAATTAGAAGAGTTCCTGACACACAGTGAGTGCCTTAAACATGGTAGGACTGCTTTCTTTTGTTTCATAACGTTATTCCTCTACTGATTTAAATTAATCTAATTATACTTTTCTATATTAGGGAATGTGCTTTACCATTAAATTCAATTTTTAAAAAGTTGCAATTTAATTGATAGCATGTTTAAAGTTAAATAAAACACCTAGGTTTTATTTACTTTACTCAAGTGTCCTTTTATTTGATATGATTCGTTTGTTTTCTTGCTTTTTAGTTCCTTTGTTTAATTTTTGATAGGGCTAAAAATTTATCCTTGTGAAAAAATATCTGGTACAGTATTCACCCACTATATCAGTTAGTGTATTTGTCTCTATTTTTTCATCTGTGAATTTTGCAAGCACACTTTCTCCGTTTTAATATCTCCTTTATAAAAAAAAACTGAATAATTTAAATTTAATATCAGAATGCCAGTGTAGAAGCCATCCAGTCAGGATTGAGTTGATTTATTTAGCAAAGATTTTTGTAACTCATATATATCTACCCATCATTCTAGTCACATCTGTTTGGTGCATAAAGATATCACAAGAGGAATCACTAAATTCCTCCACAACCAAAACTACTTCTTAACTCTCTAGCTATATCCTCTTCATACTCTCAACTATGTCATTGGTAGTCTTCTTGCTGGTTTGTTTGCATCCCTAACTGTCAGTCTATTCTCAACAGAACAGACAGACTGTTTAAAACCCAAGTCTAATCATGTCACTCCTCTGTCTACAAACTTCGAATTGCTCCCATTTTCTTTCAGAGAAGGAGGCATGTTGTTTACTATACCCTATAATGTTTCCACAGTACTAGGATATTCTTGTAACAAGTAAACATAGTGTAAACTTCTACTTTGTTTCTATAAATTGGAAAATCTTTCCTTGACTCATTCTGAGGACATTTTCCAGGTAGTTCTGGCTTTTTCTCCATTTCAGGAGAAAGGAATTAAAAAGTTTAATTATAGAATATAAATATAAGATGGCATTTCTCACTAAGAATCACTTACCAAAGTAATATCTATTAGCTTCCATGCAGAATGAAAACTCACAGAATTGACCTAATTGTCAATATACTAAGGGAAGTATCAAGCAGAGAGAATGTGATGTTCAGTTTTTAGAAAATATATTTTATAAATGATCATGGTGATCCAGAAACTAGAAGCAGAGATCAACAAGAAATTAATTTCAAGCTACCAAAATGGAGTTATATATAAGCATTATAACTAGATCAGTTCTGAGCATTGCTGCCAATCTGCAATTTTGGCTTTAACACATCTATGCTGTGAAAACCAATTGGGTGGTTTTGCAAGTGTGGCCTAAAATATTAGGGCTTTCTCTGTGTATGCTTTTATGATTATCCGAATGAAATATGATAGTGCCATTTTTAGCTTGCCATTATCTCTGATGGATGTCATCGTAACACAATTGCTTGTACAGCATATGTCAGAAATAAGTCACACTTGTCTAAAACAGCTATTTCACTAGGTAAATCTAGCTTTCATGGCTATATCCTGAATATGGATTTCAAAATCCTTTAATAATAGAAAGTGAGGAGCTAAAATAATGTAAGTAAAAAACTGATTATCAAAAACAATTGCTATAAGTAGACATAAAACTCAATGCCATTTAATGCAGACTATAATAAAAATAGTCATCCATACTTATTCCTACATATGAAAAGATAAGAAAATGTATTTTTTATTTTTTTGTTTTGCCACCCCCTACCACCACTGCATGAGTTTTTATATGTCTTCTAGCTCATTTACTGAAAGCACTCATTTACAAATCAGGAGAATCCTGCTATGCCTAGCTGTTACCTATTTTCCAGGGGCAAAATATAGTAGAAATTTTCCAAAATCAAACTAGTTCCTTCTGCATTGCAGTTAGTGATGTTCTTATTTTGAAAACTGACTTGTTTAAAATTTTAAACATTGAGTGCAGAGAGTATTTGGTTTTCAATGATTTTCCAGTATTCTTTTTCTGAAATAACTGGAAGAGAAAAACATGAGAAATTTTTAGTTCCATAGAACCTTAACTCAGTTCTTACTGCATAAGAGAGGATCTGTAATTGTTGTGTAGCTAACTGAAGAAACAGGCAATTGCCTAATATTTTCCAGTCTACTTTGGATATAGCAGTTCTGGTGCTCTTACAAAAAAAGGAATAGTGTCTTAAGACCCTTCTGTAGCTTCCTGTTGTACATAACCTAAGAACACATTCTTCCTTTACCAAGGCTGTGAGATCTTCCTGAACACACTCCTGCCCCCCTGTCTCAACCTCGACTAGGTTATCACAGACTAAGCTCCAGAACTAAGGGACACTTTTCAATTATTCGCCCATCCAAACACTTTCCCAGCTCAGATATTTTGTGTTTTCTTTGCCTAGAACACTCTATCTCTTGGTCTCTCTGTCTTTCTCTTTTCAATGACCAAACACTTCTCAGATCTTAGTGTAATGTCATCTGAGCCTGGCAATCCTGCCCCACATGTCTGCCTTTTATAAGATAGCCTTACCTATTAGTCTCTATTTCAGAGTGCTGCTTATTTCATTCCTGGCACATATCACTTAAAATCTTTTATTGGTGTTCCTTATAAAGTAAATCTTTTATTGGTGTTCCTTATAAAGTAAAAAGTAAGCTCTATGTCTGCTTAACCTATGTCTGAAAAGTCAACATGCACTCTTTAGGCCTGGCACAAAGAAGTTGCCTAATGAATATTTTGTTAAATAAAATAACTGTGGAAGTGGTTATTATCTTTTTGATCTATTTAATTCTGATAATTTTCAAAAATATACAAATTTAGGGAGAATAGTGCAGTGTGCACTTCATCATATTTTAAAACTTTCAAGTTTTTGCCAAATTTGCTTTATTTATTTATTATACTTTGTTTTCCTTTGACAAGATAGTTTAAAGAAAAATTCAAATACCTTTTCATGTCAATATATATTTCTAAAACACAGTTCAGTAATCTAAAAAAAGTACATTTGTTTATATCATCACAATGCCATTATCACAACTAATATAATTAATAGTACTCCTTTGGTAGCATCTAATACCTAGAGCAGAATTAGATATCCTTGACTGTCTCATAAATATATCTATGCAATTGATTTGTTCAAATACATATTAAAAGAAGTTCCAAAGTTTGAATTTTGTGAGTATGTGTGTGTATGTGTTTATCTTAAGTTTCATTTAACTTAAATCAATTATGTCTTCTTTGATGTTGACTTCTTACAGTAAAGGTAATGCATTCTATACCTGTTTTCCATATTATGGTGTCATTTACCTGTTTTCCATTTTATGGTGTCATTTAACTTGTTTTCCTACCCATTATATATTACAAGAATGGATATTATCTCTTTGAGTTGGTTAGATTCATCTTCAAATTTTGAGAAGGCTGTGTCATAGAATATGCTGTGTGTTTCAAATTGCATCACATCAAAAAAAGCACAAGATGTTTAGTTATTCCAACTTGAATGAAGATAAAGTGAAAGGTGGATCCAGGTTTTGGCAGTCTGATTACTCTATTTTGATTTCCCCATCAAACTTTTCACTAATGTTTTGATTTTTGGTGATTATTACCAGAATTGATTGCTTCCTTAGGGTGTCAAAATGGAGATTTTTCTCATCTTTTCCTGCACTTTTTTTTAATACCTGGGATTTTTCTGGTTGAGCTGTTGGTGGTGGCCTTGTTTTACTTGTGCATATTATGATGTCTGGGGCAGGGAGGGGGATGGTTGTTACTGTTACCTAGATATGGAGAAGATACCATCTATTATTTGTTGTTGTTTCATTTCTCTGTCCTAAATGAGCAGTTTGATTTTCAGGAGGAATTTTGAGGAGACTTAAAAAAAGATCCACTGCATTGCTGCAGTGAAACATCCATGTCACCTTCATATTTTCAAGTCTTCTGCCAATATTCTTTTCTATGTGCATTCTCCAACCTACTATTTCTGTTCTCTTTTTTCCCTTTCAAAACATTTCCAGTCCAATTAGCTATTTTCTTTTTCAATATTAAAGTGGAAGGGGGAGCTGATTTTGCATATATAAACTCTCATTAATTACACAGCTGTGTGCCAGTTATACAGAATCTTCTTTGTCAAAAAGTGAAACTTCTCCACATTAGAAAACTGTCACTAAAGCTATTTGAATTTATGAAAGGACTCAAAATAAGTTTTGGCCTCTGTCTGCTCTGCCCCACTCCAACCCCCACCCCCGTTTGTTTTTTTTTCACTTTCACTAGAAATAGCACTGACAGTCTTTGGAAGTATAAGAATACCATCTAAAATTCCTTGCAATTTAGTTGAATTCTCACAAGAAATATTAACCAATATGATTTTTATTCATGGAATTTGACTTATAGTTCAGTTCTGCCTGCATTGTGATTGTTTGTATTGTTCTAGTATCATCCTTTAATCTTGTTAAAATTTGCACAGCCCCTCTGCCCCTGCCCCACAGTGTGTTATTTATCTTCAATGAGAAGACTAGTGACTTTATAGCAGAGAGTCTCACACCCTTCAAATTGTCTTCTCCTGTTGGGAATGAGCACTACCTTCTGTGCTACCCATGCCTAAACCAACCTAAACACCCAATATGTAAAGCCTAAACCTGGACATGTTGAAAACAACTGAAAACAACCTATATTTGCCTCTCCATTCATATTACTAATGGAATAACTAAATGTTATTAAAAGAGGCCTTCATCATGAAAGACATTCACCTGTTTACTTTGGGTTTCAGGATTACATAATACTCAGAACCACATCAAGTGCCTTTCTTCCTACCATCATATATACATTGCTGGGCTATATACTGGGTTTTGCAAGTATAGATAAAGTTTACCAAATTAACCTAAAGGTTATATGAAAAAGTCAATAAAGTTCATAAAAAAATAAAGTGGAGTTTTAGTTTATAGTGTCTGTTTTCAGTGCAGAAAATGTTGAAGATAACTGAAAGCCAAGTGGGCTTCCATCAACAAAGTGTGATTTGATATATATACCAAACCCAAATTCATCAATTTATCTCTCCCTTAGCCTACCATTCATCCTTTCCTGAACTGAAATTCTTATCATCAGACTTTATTATGATCTATCTTCCCCACTGCTGCTTAGCTCCATAAATATTGAGATTTTTCACTTGCAAGTTTAGTCAGGTCATGCTCCTAAGTTGTAATTGGTCAATATTAAAAAAATACTATAGGCATGGTATTATCCAACTGATTAGATTTGATGTTGCTATATTTCAGTGAGGCCATAAATTGTTATAGTTCATATATATATAGACAGTAACTTAACCACATGGAGGAGAAATATTTTTTTATTTCTCTTTATTTTTAAAGAAACTTTAGATTATATAATGTTACACCAAAAATATAGGGGATTCCCATATGCCCCACCCCCACCCCTTATACATTATAGTTTACACTTTGCTCCACACAATTTTATAGGTTTTGACAAAATTTATAATAACCTGTATCTGTCATTGCAATGTCATGCAGGACAATTCCAGAGTCCCAAAAATGCCCCCAAGTACCTATCCTTCCCTCTCCCTCCCCTCAGATCTTTTGGTGGCCACTGCCTTTATATCAATGATACAAATTCTATTCCATCTTAGAATAGTCATAAGTCTACTTTAGTCCATACTAGCTTTCCCTCCTTATGTTTATTCATTCCTAAAAGAAATATTTTAATAAACTTTCAAAATAAACTTTTATTTTCATAAAGTTTTAGATTTACAGAAAAAAGTGGTCAGATAATACAGAGAGTTCCCACATCCTCCACATCAGTGTTTTAACATCTCATATTAGTGTGGTATATTTGTTATAGTTAATGAACTCCTATTGATACATTGTTATTAATTGAAGTCCATAATTTACTCGAATTTCCTTAGCTTTTAACATATGTCATTTTTCTGTTCCAGGATGTCATCCAGGATACCATATTACATTTAATAGTCATGATAACTTTAAAAAATTTTATTGTGTTGACATATATACAACATAAAATTACTTACACATTTTAACCACTTTCAAGTTTGCAGTTCAGTGATATTAATTACATTTATGTTGTTGTATGGTCATCGCTTTGACAGTTTGAATTTCTTTGTGAATTCCAGAAAACATCATGTTCTTAGTACTAATCCATTGTAGACCAGGGACTACTTATAGGACTGAATTCATTTGGGGGCTTTGATGGAGTACTTTAGGGAGGCATGAACCAGGGTGGGTCTTGGTCCTCTTGCTGGACTCCTTTATAAACTAGAGAAATATGCAGACAGAGTCAGAGAAAGAGAGCTGCTGTTTTACCCTGCCATGTGAGAAAAGACTCTACAATTGCCTGCAGCTGTAGAAAGAGAGAAACCTGAGTGGCTGAGAGAGAAACCAGAGGCTGGAATCAGCAGACAACTCAGAGAGGAGATATGAGCCATGTGCCTGGTCCCACTTAGCTGAGCATGGGGAGAAGGTGATCCTGAAGGGGAGGGTAGGATGGAGTGGGAGCAGAGACCAGCCATCTTTTGCCTTGCCATGTGGTATGAGTTCAGGATCACCAGTGGTTGACCTTTGGTGAGACAGCATGTCTGATGAAACCTTGATATGGACATTTTTGTTTTTAAGATTTATTTATTTATTTATTTCTCCTCCCTGCCCCATTGTCTGTTCTCTGTGTCTATTTGCTGCATCTTCTTCTTTGTCCACTTCTTTTGTCAGCGGCACCAAAATTTGTGTTTCTTTTTTTGTGGCAGCCTCTTGTGTCAGGTCTCCGTGTGGGCAGCGCCATTCCTGGGCAGGCTGCACTTTCTTTTGCACTGGGCAGCTCTCCTTACAGGGCACACTCCTTGCGCGTGGGCTCCCCTATGCGGGGGACACCCCTGCGTGGCAGGGCACTCCTTGCATGCATCAGCACTGCACATGGTCCAGTTCCACACAGGTCAAGGAGGTCCGAGTTTTGAACTGCAGACCTCCCATTTTGGTAGACGGATGCCCTAACCACTGGGCCAAGTCCACTTCCCAGATATGGATATTTTAACAGCCTCGGAACCATAAGATGTTACCTTAACAAATTCCCATTATAAAAGCCAACCCATTTCTGCCATTTCACATTGTTAGCCTGTAGCACACTAAAACATTCACCATCATCCATTAACAAAAAATTAATACCCCATACAGAAACTCTGAACCTATTATACAATAACTCCCCATTCTCACTGTAAACTGTCCCTATCCCATCAGACCCGTGGTAATTTATAATCTAATTTCTGTCTCTATGAATTTGCATATTTTAGGTCCTTCATATAAGTGGAATCATATTTGTGCTTTTGTGACTGAATTATTTCATTCAATATGATGTCTTCAAAGTTCATTCATGTGGTAGCATGTGTCAGAACTTCATTCCTTATTACAGCTGAATAAAATTTCTTTGTATACATATACCACATTTTCTTTATCCATTCATCTGGGTGGACACTTGTGTTGCTTCCACCTTTTAGCTATTGTGAACAATGTTGCTATGAACATTTGTGTATAAATTTCTGTTCAAATCCCTGTTTTCAATTTGTGATTATACCTTTAAATCTATTGTAGGTTATATGGTAATTCTGTATGTAACCTTCTGTGGAACTGCCAAACTGTTTTTTACAATGGCTACACCATTTTACATTTCAACGAACAATGTGCAAGTGACCTTTCCTCCACATTCTCACAACCACTTATTTCTTTTCTTTTCTTCTTCTTTTTTAATGATAAAAGTCACCCTAGTGGGTGTAAGAAAGTATCTCATTGTGGTTTTGATTTGTATTTCCCTATTGGCTGGTGATGTTGAACATCTTTTCATGTGTTTCTTGGGCATTGGTAGATCTTCTTTGGAGAAATGTCTATTCAAATACTTTGCTTGCTTTTTAATTTCTATTGTTTTGAGTTGTCGGAGTTCTCTATATATTCTGGATATGAAACCCTTTTTGGATATATGGATTCTAAATATTTACTCCCATTCTGTAGATTGTCTTTTCAACTTTTGATAATGTTTTTTAATATACAAAATATTTTAATTAAGTGAAGTTCAGTTTATTTTTTGTTGTTACTCATGTTTTTAGTGTATAATAGAAGAATTCATTACCTAAGCAAATTCTAAAGGCATTCCCCAAGTTTTCTTTAGATTTTTATGGCTTAAGTCTCTTATTTAAGTCTTTGATCTATTTTGAGTTATTTATATATGGAGTGAGGTAGGGGTCCACTTTCATTCTTCTGCATGTGGATATTCAGTTTTCCAAGCACCATTTGTTAAAGAGAGTAGGTTTTTTAACCCATTGAGTGGGTTTGTAACTGTTGTCAAGATCACCTGGCCATAGATATAAGGTTTATTTCTGAACTTTCTTTGGCTAAATTATGTGTTAAGATTAGGGCTTTGTTTTGATCATGTCAGTAAGGTGTGACTCTGGTTGAGTCCCTGCCCCCTTTTTGGGTCAATGTAAATGGACACCCACTCTTGAAAACACATGGGAAGAGAGAGAGCTCTGCCATTTTTGATCCTGGGGCTCCAGGAAGAGAGATGAGCCATTCACATGAAAGTTTGCTCCTGATCTTGGGAAGATCTGAAAGACAAGCCCTATGCCAGCCTGCAGCTGTAAAAGCAGAAACTCAGTTGGGAAGACTGAACTCTTGCAGAGATGAGCAACCATCTTGCTTCAAAACGTGGCAATTGACTTTGGTGAGAAAGTAACCTTGAGTTGGACTCTGTAGGGCCTTGTAATTGTAAGCTTTTACCCCAAATAAATAGTGGATTTCGGGAACTTTGTATCAGCATCCCTTTTGAAAACTAATACATGTGGGGATGTCTTAATTTCTAGGTTTTAAAAGACTGAGTTGCTGGATATAGAATTGGTGGCTTGTATTTTTTCATTTTAACACTTTAAATAAAGCATCTTTTTATCTTATTGCTTATGGTTTCTGTTGTGAAATTGGAAGTTAATCTTATTGAGGATCTCTTGTATGTGACATTTTGTTTCATTCTTGTGGCTTTCAAAATTCTACCTCATTCTCTCTTTTTCTTCTGGGACTCCCACAATGAGTTTGTTGGTATGCTTGATGGTGTACCAAAGTTCCTCAGGCTCTGTTCACTTTTCTTCCTTTTTTGCCTTTCTGTTTCTCAGACTGAATGATTTTAATTGTCTTATATTCAAGTTCTCTTATTATTTCTTTTTCCATCTCCACTTTATTATTGGACCCCTCTAGGGAATTTTAAATTTTTATTAATGTGGTCTCTAACTCTGTTTGTTTCCTTTTCATAATTTCCATCTCTCTTGATATTCTTTTGTGTTCATCTTTAGTTTTCCTGACTTCTTTTAGCTCTTTGTATTTTTCTTTAGGTTTTTGAACATATTTAAAACCACTTTTCAAAAGTTTTTGTCTTGTATGTTCCATGGTTGGTGCTTCCCCAGGAAGGTCTATTATTTAATCTTCTTTGCCTGGGCCATCATTTCCTGTTTCCTTTAATACTTTGTAATCCTTCATTGAAACCTGACATTTTGATATTTTAGAATGTTGTCATTAGAATTTAGACTCTGAGGTTTCTGTTCTTTAAGCTTGTGTACAGCTATTGTTATGACAGAGATTTCCTTGATTGATAGGACCTAACAAATACAAAAAAAAAAGAAGTAAAAAAAAACCACAAACCCATATTTTTAAGTCTTTAAAGATTGGTCTGTGCATGTGCTCTCCTTCAGAACCTGGCCATAAAACGAGCTTAGAGTAGAGCTGTAGGTCAAAGCATAGGGCCTTCCTGATCATTTCATTGTCTATGTCTTATCTTGGTATATACATGTGGCCCTAGAAATTTCCCCATTTACATGTTCTGAATGTCTCCTTTTCACTCAAAAATAGTTTCCTCCTAGTCTTGGGCACTGCACTGTATATCCTACAGCCAGCATTCCCTTGCCCCAGGTAGCATGACTTGATTCTTCTCCCATAGTGTTCTATGGGAAAGTGCCATGAGTTGCTTTCTGCATCTAGGGCAAGTTCTGGGACAGTGAGTCTCTCAGACCAACACGAAACATGTTGTGCCAGACATATGCTCCCAGCATATGTACAAAAATTACTCTGCTCCCTCCAGAATTGGGCCAGGGATCTGCACTGGGAGCATGGGCTAGCTCTGCAGAACCAGTGAGGGGTGATGGAGGGTCCAGCCTAGAGGACCATGAGATCCTGCTGCCTTCAAATAGTAGCTGTTTTCTTTTTTCATCACTCACCGTGTTACAGCAATCCTCTAACTATTTTCTGCAGCTTTGAGAAAGATGTTTCTGTCAGTTCTTGATGGTTGTTCCAAGTTTCTGTAAGGGGATGAAACCCTGAAACATATTACTCCACCATTTTGATTGGAGTGGGAGCCAGGAAATCTTTTTTTAAAATTAAACACTGGTAAATAGGGGTAAAGAATAAAATATTTATCCTGCAAGTTTTATATACCAACTATCCTTCAAGGTAATAAAATAGTATATGGACAGCTGGTCTTGAAAAAGAATTCCTACTTAAGAATTACCATTTCTCTTAACATAATCAAATAGTGGTGATGGGGACGTAAGTTGGGGATATAAATTAATCACATTTGACCATGTGCTGACAAATTAGCTTAATTTGTATGGTAGGTGTATGTGAGTTTTATTATACTTTTCTGTCATTTTTATGTATATTTGAACATTTCCTTAATGCAAAATTTAAAAATGCCAATGAAACTAGATATAAGATATAAAGGAAAAGAAGGAGTGCAAAAGAGTTTTTGGTAATGCCTGTCTGGATGGTATAAGTGTGGAGCCCCAGTGCGTTCTCTGAGCAGTACAGACAGTATAAATGTACTGGATTATGGAGGGAAAGAGAGAAGTAACATCAAGAGGTATCATCATTGTGTCTGTCACATGGGTATAGCTCTAAGATATTAATGAAAATTAAATGGGTTAAACATAGTGTGGGGCAGATATCTTTAGAGGTTTTGACTTCACAGTCATTGAAGGTTTTGAGAAACAAATGTACTTATTTCAATCTGGGTTTTAGAAATATATTCCTTATGGTAAAGTGAAAAATTTGGAATAATAGATAAAATTTACTGATGGAGAAATTATATAGTAAATTAATATATTATTCCAAGTAGCAGAATATGAGTGAATAATTTAAAGTCAGAGTAAAGATGAGGCAATGAATATGAGAAATTGAATAACAATAAATGACCAGTTGAATGGGAGAAGAAAGGGAATTAGTGAAATGAACATTTATGTGCTTATTGAAACTACTTAAGAAAAAAGTGATAATTATTACTTTATTAAGAAGAGAACTTTCCCCTTGTTGGGTTTATTCAGGGGTTTATATGTCCATCAGTTTGTATATGTATGTATGTATGTATGTACATATGTATGTATGTAATTTATCCTACTCATCCATTGTTATGCTGAAAATAGCCCAAGAATGAGGTCAATACAACACTTGCTCTTGCTCAAAGCTATCTCCAGCAAATTAATTCTTCTCCCAAATCTGAAGAGAAGCAAATCAATTATCCTTGCCGAAGGGTGCCTATCTTAAATGAGTTTAGGGAAAACTAAGGTCAATTTAAAGAGATATCTGAAATAACTTCAAAAATTAAGAACAAGATAGGCACTAATTTACAATATCTTTCATCCTTTTTATGATGTTCTTGATAGAGCACAAAATATATCATCAGTATTTTAGGGTCAAACTGATGTTTCAGTGTCTCTATGAATAAATGTACTTTGTTGCACTGTCTGATTTGTAAGGTGTTTTTGTAAGACAGGTTTAGAACAAAAACTTTATCACTCTCACTGAAAAATTAGCTATCTCCATGTTAGCCTTGAGATTGTTGCCCATTGTACCCTTTATCTTCCTGAACTATTTTCATGGCAGATACTATCTTTCCTAAGTGAGAAACTAATAGAGGGACACTAGACTATGAGGTGGTTATGAACAGAAATACTTTAAATTTTATTTTTGGTAATCTGAGCATCTCCTTATGACTAGTAAATGTCCAAGAAAGGAAAGAAGGAAGCAAACAGTTAAGTTAATTCAACAAAGGAAAAGGTGAATAGAGCAGAAAACATAAAGATGAAAGAAGAGATAAATTAAATAAATATACATAGTAAACTATTGTTTTAGTTTTCTGGCTGCTAAACAAATATCAACAATGGGTTGGCTTAAACAATAGGAATTTATTGGGTCATGGTTTTGAAGCTAGAAGAAATCCAAAATCAAGGAGTCCACAAGGTGACAATTTCTCCTAGCAGACTGTGGCATTCCTGGGCTGGCTGCTGGTGATTCTTGATCCCCATGGAAATGCACATGGCAGCCTCTCAGGGCTTCTACTTTCTCATCCTTGTTCCATTGACTTCCAGCTTCTGGTTGCTTCCTCTGGTAATCTCTCTCTCTGTGGCCTTCAGTATAAGACCTACAGTAATAGGATTAGACACATTTTGAGTCAGGTGGACCACACACTAATTGGAGTAACATCATCAAAAGGTTCTATTTACAATGGATTTATACCCACAGGAATGGATTAAGGTTAAGAACATGTTTTCCTGGGGTACATAGCTCAAAGCCACTACAACTACAGAAGGAGAAAGAAGGAATTTAAACATGTGCCTGAATGGAGGGTATGTAGGATAGAGATACTTTACAATGGACTAGAAAAATTCTAGTCTTAAAAATAAGGATGCCTGGATGTCTGGTTTTAATTACTGGCCAAGTTAAGTACAATGGGTTTTAAGATGTACTGTTTTAAAATCTGAAACCTTTGACTACCAGGAACAGTTTCCTTACTGATGTTTTAATCCTGACATTTTGGCTTGACTAAGTGACAGAAGGAGCATAAAGTTAGCACTAGGAATGTCTACCTAGAACTTCCCTAAAGCCAGGATGTATCTCATAAATTCTGGTAATTTAATCTAGATAAAAAACAGGTCCACGTGAGTAAGCACCCTGAGGAGTTTGTGCACAAGATATCTCTTGGAACGCCAATGCTTGCTTTTGCTCTTTATCTTGCTGCACCATATATTTTGCTTTTAAATAAAAGCTTTTTATGAGTATATCTGCAAAATCTCATGAGTGTCTTCAAATAATGAAACTTGTGAAATGTTTTCAATGAGTATTCTTGGAAAAAGGACATGAGGCAAGATGATAAAAGAGAAACTGGAGGAAGTAGTGAATCGAACAGGGGTGTATGAGAAGACTGCTTTTGTTTAGGTTATTGTAGCATCTGTTTTGAATGGATCATTGGTGCATATCAGGTAAGCTCATACCTGAGTAAGAGCAGTTACTGAAGATACAAGTTAAGTTCTCACTTATGATTTACAGTTTTAATTGATGTCTTCTGTGTGCTATAAGTATAAGTTAACCAAGCCCTGCATATTGGTAAAGTGTTCTGGCTGGCAATTATTCTGAAAGAGGAGCAGCATATGAAGGATATTTTGAAAAACAAACAAAACCAAGAATTGTATAGTCCAGCATCAATAAAGGGGATGTTGAGTTAACTGCATTTCATGAACCCTGATTTAGATTGACAGATTGATTTATTATGGCCCCATATTTCATTCTTTATGTCTTGGGCTGTACATGATTCTATATTTGAGCTTAATTAGACATTGCTCATCATTATTTGTAGTTGAGGAGTCATCTTTTTCACACTTTCAACTAAATCAAAACAAAGCCTATCATTTACAAATGGTCTACTGATAACTTAGAAAGAATTAGGATTCTACTTTTGATCCTCTGATATTATTACCCAACTGGACAAAAAGATGATGAAAAGAAATCAAATAACAATACTTCTAAGGTTAGATGACATGTAGGCAGAAGGAAAAAAAAATTAAAAATATTTCACTCATTCACATTCCAGGAAAGTCACAAGTCTCCTGAGGCCTAGGCTGGGACTAGCACATCATTACATCTACTGCATTCTATTGACCAAATGAGTCACAGGGTCAGCTAAGACTCAAGGAGAGGGGATAGCATACTCTGTTTCTTTTTGTTTTTTTTTTTTCTTGTCCAATATAGTATTTATTTTTTAATGCATAAAGTATAATTCTTTAAAAACAATCCCCAGTCCAGGTTTAGACAACTTTTTTTTTATTTTTTATTTTTTATTGACTTTGTAATAATATTACATTAAAAATATATATGTGAGGTCCCATTCAACCCCACCCCCCTACCCCCCCTTTCCCCCCCCCCCAACAACACTCGTTCCCATCATCATGACACATCCATTGGATTTGGTAAGTACATCTTTGGGCACCTCTGCACCTCATAGACAATGGTCCACATCATGGCCCATACTCTCCTCCATTCCATCCAGTGGGCCCTGTGAGGATTTACAATGTCCGGTGATTACCTCTGATGCACCATCCAGGGCAGCTCCATGTCCTAAAGACGACTCCACCTCTCATCTCTTCCTGCCTTTCCCCATACCCATCGTCCACCATGTCCACTTTTCCCAATCCAGTGCCACCTCTTCAATGTGGACATTGGATTGGTTGTGTCCATTGCACCTCTATGTCAAGAGGAGGCTCAGATTCCACATGGATGCTGGATGCAATCCTCTCATTTTCAGTTGTAATCACTCTAGGCTCCATGGTGTGGTGGTTGTCCTTCTTCAACTCCATCTTAGCTGAGTGTGGTAAGTCCAATAGATCAGATTGTAGGTGCTGGAGTCTGTTGAGGCTCAGGACCTGGCTATCACATTGTCAGTCCAGAGATTCAAATCCCCTAAATATATCTTAAACCCCAACGTTAACTGCACCTCCAGCACATTAGCATGAAAGTCTTATGAAGGGAGATCCCATCTGAGTCCAGATTCATCACACATAAACACCATTTCCAAAGAGGGGCCATCTGCCCTGGTAGTTAACCCCATCGGCCATGACCATAACTCCCATGGGTCTCTTTAGCCCTCAAAGGAACCAATATCTGGGGGTTGTATCTGCTTTATCTGTCTCTCTGACTCTGCTCAGTTGTGCATGAGGGTAATCCTTCTGCCAGCCTCCAGACTCTTTTTTAGAAACTCGTAGCCATATAAACTCATTTCTCCTTTCCATTTCCCCCTTACTTTAGGTCAAACAGCATTTTAAAGTCATGTTATTTTATGTAGACATGGATATTCTGCTGATCTGCATTGAACCTTCCGTATAAGGTCATTTTCCAGTTGCATCATCAGTTGGTAGTTGATAGTGGTCCATACTCTGTTTCTTGATGTGAGAAATCTCAAAGTCACATTGCAAAGGGAATGGCAGCAGGAATGAGTGAAAAATTGTAGACATTTTTGCCGTCTACCACATAAGAGAAAATTCTAATAAAAATACAATGATATGGGAATTATAGTAAATTAATAATTTAAGATCAATTTCAATTTTCTACTCTTTATATAAGGTAAAACTTCTCTTGTTCATTTTTTACTGAAGAGGTAATAAATATTCAACTTGCAAAAATAAGTATCTTCTAAAGGAAATTTGTTAGGATATTGGTTAAAATATTTTAATATGAATGAAATAAATTCTTACAGACATTTAGAATGATTGTATATGTAAATATATGTTTTAATTTGCCTTACATGCATTATTTAGGAGTATAATGATAATTCTCTTTTGAATTTTCTAATATAATCCTATAAAATGTTTAAATACTTAATTATTTCATATTCACTCCAAATTTTCTGCTCCTTTGAGAGGCTAAAGAGTCACAATTTTTGTTCTGGGAAATACCATCCTTGTGTGAATAATTTACCTTCATGTTTGTGTGTGTGGGTATATGTCTGTTTATGCATATTAATTGCAGTTAGCCAAAAAATAACAAAGATGCATAAAAGAGCTTTATAAAGGTTAAGCTAGATGTGTAAGTTAAGAAGTCTATGTGTTCAGACAATTTAAGAATAGACAAAATTGACAGGTTAATAGATATTCACTCATTTGATAATTGGAGAGCCAATGTCAATTCTGGTAGATAATGAACAATCAATAGTAACACTTCTGTATTCTTAAGATAGCTTTGGCAAGCATAGAAGTAGGCAATTCCTCCTGAGGTAGAGAAAGTGACCTAGAGCAGTACCTAGGAGACAAAGATGTCAAAGATCACAAGGAAGTAGATTAAGCAAGGAAAAGACTGAACAACTGGGGATTGGGTATGGTATAAGGCAGATATGGCAGCCCTCTTTGATCACAGTCAGCCTCCCTTCCTGTCTCAACAATAGAAATGCAGTGCAGGACTAACTCCTGGAAATCTTGGGATGGAATCTGCCAGTGTCTGCAAGTAAAACCATAAGTGAAAGGTGAGGTTATATCATGACAGCATATCTAGGGGACATGGTTCATATCTTTTCTCCTTTTGGATGTCTTTAGTAATTATGGACTATATGACTTGTGGACACATACTTATTATTTATTAGTTGTGTGGCCTCCTTGTTTTTTCAGTTTCCCTTTGACTGAAATGAGAATATTACTAGCTCAAATGGTTTTGTGAAAATTTAATGAACTAGCATAGGTTCCTTTCTTTGATTATCTATTACTGAATAATAACCCCAAAATGTAGTGGTTTAAAATATAGCTCATAAATATGAAATTTGGGCAGGGAAATCTCATTTCTCTTTCACTGGGCATCAGTCTCAAAGGCTGGTAGCAAGTACTTTCTGAAACCTCTCTCTTTCACATGTATGACTGTTAATGCAGGATGTCAGTTGAGACATTAGTTAATATTGTACCTAGAATGCCTCTATGTGGCCTTTCTGTTACTTCGATTCCTCACAACATGGCAGCTGGGTTCCAAGGTGAGCATCCTAAGGCAGAGTGAATGAGACAGAGGCTGTACTACCTTTTATGACTTCAGAAATCAGGAAGCATCATTTCCACATTCTATTCATTGAGGCAGTCAAAAAAGGCCTACCCAATTATAAACAGAGAAGGATAGGCTCAGGTTTTGATGAAAATGTAGCAAATTTCTGGAAGGGTATGTGGGAATGGGGATATTGCCATGTCTATTTTTGGAAAATACAATCTGCCACAATTATTTATCCAGGACTGTCCTAGGCAGTATGAAGAATACAAAGAGTTGTAAGTAAATCCGTGAGAGTGAAGAATTCCTGGCAATATCAGGTGCTCAATAAATATTAGTTTTTAGTTTTTTTCTTTATAAATTGATTTATATTTACATTTTATATAAATGGAATCATACAATGTATTACAAAATATATTTAGCTTATAGTAATGCAATCATATAGTATTTGTCCTTTTGTGTCTGGCTTGCTTCACTCAACATAATGACCTCCAAGTTCATGTTGTCATATGCTTTACAACTTCATTTCTTCTTATAGCTGCATAATATTCCATTGTGTGAATACACCACAGTTTATCTATTCATTGGTTGATAGACACCTGGGTTGTTTCCATCTTTTGGCAATCATGAATAATGCCACTATGAACATAGGTGTGCAGATGTTTATTTGTGTTACTGCTATCAGTTCTTCTGGGTATATATCCAGTAGTAGTATTGCAGGATCACATGGCAAATCTATGTTCAACTTCTTTAGGAACTGCCAAACAGTACTCGACAATGTTTGTACCATTCTACATTCCCACCAGTAGAGAATAAACGTTCCTATCTTCTATGTCTTCTCCAACACTTGTAGTTCTCTGTCTTTTAATAGTGGTCATTCTAATAGGTATAAAATGATATCTCATTGTACTTTTGATTTGCATTTCCCTAATCATTAGTGATGTTGAACATTTTTTCATGTGTTTCTTCACAATTCGTATTTTTTCTTTGGGCAATTGTCCTTTCAAGCCTTCTACCTATTTTTAAACTGGGTCATTTGTCTTTTTATTTTTGAGTTGTAACATCTCTTTATGTATCATGGATATTAAACACATATCAGACATGTGATTTCTAAATATTTTCTTCCATTGAGTTGGCTGCACCCTTTTGACAAATTCCTGTGAGGTGCAGAAGTGTTTAATTTTGAGGAGATCTCATTTATCTTTTTTTTCTTTTGTTGTGCTTGCTTTAGGTATAAGATGCAAGAAACCACCACCTACCACAAGGTCTTTAAGATGTTTCCCTACGTTTTCTTCTAGTAGCCTTATGGTCCTAGCTTTTATATTTAGGTCTTCGATCCATTTTTTTGATTATTTTATAGGGAGTGAGATAGGGGTTCTTTTTCATTCTTTTTCATTCTTTTGGTTAGAGATATTCAGTTCTCCCAGCACCGTTTGTTGAAGAGACTGCTTTGTCCCATTAACATGGATTGGTAGGTCTGTCAAAAACCAGTTGGCCTTGGAGTTGAGGGGTAATTTCTTGACTCTCAATTATATTTCCCTCATTGATGTATCTATCTTTATGCCAGTACCATGCTGTTTTGACCACTGTAGCTTTGTAATATACTTCAAGGTTTGGCAGTGAAATTCTTCCTAATGTCACTCTTCCTTTTTGGAATGCTTTGGCTATTTGGGTACACTTTCCCTTCCAAATGAATTTGGTAATTGCCTTTTCTATCTCTGTTATGTAGGCTGTTGGAATTTTGACTGCTCTTGCATCGAATCTATAAATCAATTTGGGTAAGATCATTATCTTCACAATATTTAGTTTTCCAATCCCTTTGTTTAGGTCTTCATTGATTTCTTTTAGTATTGTTTTGTAATTTCTCCATATGGGTCCTGTACTTCTTTGGTTAAATTGATTCCTATGTATTTGAGTTTTTTTGTTGATATTGCAAATGGAATTTTTCTCCTGATTTCTTCCTCAGATTGTTCAATACTGGTATACAAAAACATTCCTGATGTTTACTTTTGAGCTTGTATCCTGTCGCTTTGCTTAACTCATTTATTAGCTCAAGTAGCTTTGGCATGGACATTTAAGAATTTTCTAAATATGAGATCATGTCATCCTCAAATAGTGAGAGTTTTATTTCCTCTTTTCCTATTTGGATGCCTTTAATTTTTTTTCTTGTCTAATTGTTCTAGCTAGACCTTCTAGTACAATGCTGAATAACAATGATGACAGTGGGCATCCTTGTCTGGTTCCAATCTTAGAGGAAACACTTTCAGTTTTTCCCCAAGGAGTACAATGTTGGCTGTGGGTTTTTCATATATGCCTTTTATTATATTGAGGAATTTTCCTCCTATTCCTATCTTTTATAAAGAAATGATGCTGGATTTTGTCAAATGCCTTTTATGTGTTTATTGAGATGATCATGTGGTTTATTTTCTTCAATTTGTTAATGTATTACACTAATTGATTTTCTTTTTTTTTTAATTATTTATTTATTATTATTTTTAAAATTACATTAAAAAAAATATGAGGTCCCATTCAACCCCACCGCCCCCGCCCCCCACTCCCCCCACAGCAACACTCTCTCCCATCATCATGACACATCCATTGCACCTGGTAAGTTCATCTCTGAGCATCACTGCACCCCATAGTCAATGGTCCACATCATAGCCCAGACTCTCTCAAGTTCCATCCAGTGGGCCCTGGGGGGATCTACAATGTCCTGTAATTGTCCGTGAAGCACTATCCAGGACAACTCCACGTCCTGAAAACGCCTCCACATCTCATCTCTTCCTCCCGTTCCCCACACCCAGCAGCCACCATGGCTACCGTTCCCACACCCATTCCACATTTTCTCTGTGGACATTGGATTGGTTGTGTCCATTGCACACCTATGTCAAGTGAGGGCTTAGATTCCACATGGGTACTGGATGCACTCCTCCTGCTTCCAGTTGTAGACACTCTAGTCTCCATGTTGTGGTGGTTGACCTTCAACTCCATGTTAGCTGAGTGGAGTAAGTCCAATAAATCAAAGTGTAGGAGCTGAAGTCTGTTGAGGCTCTGGGCCTGGGTGTCATATTATCAGTCCAGAGATTCAAATCCCCTACATATATCTTAAACCCAGCACCAACTACAATTCCAATAAAGTAGCATGCAAGTCTTGTGAAAAGAGATCCCCTCTGAGTCCAATTCCATCACGCAGAAACACCAGCTCCAAAGAAGGGCCATCTGTCATGGCAGTGAACCCCTTCTGCCATGACCATAGAACCTGTGGGTCTCTTTATCCCTCAAAAGAACCAATACCTGGGGTTGTATCTACCTTATCTGTCTCTTAGACTCTGTTCAGTTGTACATAGGGGTATTCCTTCTGACAACCTCCAGACTCTTTTTTAGAGACTCACAGCCTTATAATCTCATTTCTCCTTTCCATTTCCCCCTTACATTAGGTCAAACAGCTTCCCGAAGTCATGTTATTATACTAATTGATTTTCTTTTATTGAACCAGTCTCACATACCAGGATTAAATCCCACTAGGTTATGGTGTATAAGTCTTTTGATATGCTATTGGATTGGATTTACAAGTATTTTGTTGAAAAAGTTTGCATTTATGTCCTTTAGAGAGATTTGTCTGTAATTTTCTTTTCTTGTAGTGTCTTTATTTGTCATTGGTATTAGGGTAATGTTGACTTTATAAAATGTGTTAGGTAATTTTCCCTCCTCTTCAATTTTTGGAAGAGTTTCAATAGTATTAGTGTTAACTCTTTTCAAAATGCTTGGTAAAATTCACCTGTGAATCCAACTGCTCCTGAACATTCCTTTATTGGGAGATTATTGTTGACAGATTCAATCTCTTAAAATGTGATTGGTTTGTTAAATTCTTTTATTTCTTGTAGCATCAGTGTATGTTTCTTGTGCTTTTCTAGGAATTTGTCCATTTCATCTAGGTTGTCTAGTTTGTTGACATACAGTATTTTTCATAATATCCTCTTGTCATCCTTTTTATTTCTGTGGGGTCAGTTATAACTTCATTTTTTTCATTTTTGATTGTTTTTGTTTGCATTTTCTCTCTTCTTTGTTAATCTAGCTAGGGGTTTGTCAATTTTATTGATCTCAAAGAATCAGTTTTCATTTTGTTGATTTTCTCTGTTGCTGTTTTGTTATCAATTTCTTTTATTTCTGATCAAATCTTCATTACTTCTTTCCTTCTACTTGTTTTGGGATTGGTTTAGTGTTCTTTTTCTAATTTCTCTAGTTGTTCAGTTAAATCACTAGTTTAGCTCTTTCTTCTTTTTTAATATAATCATTTAGGGCTATAGATTTCCCTCTCAAGATGTCCTTTGTTATATACCATACATGTTGATAAGTTGTTTTCTCATTTTCATTTGTCGCAATATATTTACTGATTTCACTTGCAATTTCTTCTTTGACCCATTGATTATTTAGTAGTGTGCTGTTTAGTCTCCACACATTTGCAGATTTACCTATTTCCAGCTTATTATTGATTTCCATTTAATTTCATTATGATCTGAGAAGGTGCTTTGTGTAATTTCAATCTTTTTATATTTATTGAGAGCTGCATTGTGCCCTATCATGTGGTCTATCCTGGAGAAAGATCCATGGGCACTTGAGAAGAATGTATAACCCATTGAATTTGGTGCAACATTCTGTATGTCTGTTAGGTCTAACTCATTTATCATATTGTTCAAGTTCTCTGTTTCCTTCTTGGTCTTCAGTCTAGTTGTTCTAACTAATGATGTGAGTAGTGTGTTGAAGTCTCCAACTATTATTATAGTGATGTCTATTTCTCCCTTCAGTTTTGCCAGAGTTTGTCTCATGTATTTTGGGACACCTTGGTTACGTGCATAGATATCTATGACTGTTGTATCTTCCTGGTAGATTTTATATATTATTAATATATTAAGGCCTTCTGTATTGCTTATAACTCTTTTGCATTTAAAGTCTGTTTTGCCCAATATTAGTGTAGATACCCCTGCTTTAATTTGGTTAATATTGCATGGAGTATCTTTTTCCAACCTTTCGCTTTCAGCTGGTTTGTATCTCTGGGTCTAAGGTGAGTCTCTTGTGAGCAGCATATGGATGGCTTATTTTTCTTATCCATTCTGTCAGCCTACATCTTTTGATTGGAGAGTTTAATGCATTCACAATCACTATTACTGTAAATGTATTATTTATTTTCACCATTTTATTCTTTTGTTTTCATATGTCATATCATATTTTTGTCTGTCTTTTTACTCTTTTGGTTATCCTTTCTGCTATTCTTTCTTCTATACTCTCCTCCAAGCCTCTCTCTCCTTTTTTTTCTTTTTCAGGTTTTAAGGCTTCCTTTAAATATTTCCTGAAGAGGTGGATTCTTTTTTATGAACTCTTTAGTTCATATTTGTTTGTTAATATTTTATACTCATTTTCATATTTGAAGGACAATATTTCTGGATAAAGAATCCTCAGCTGACAGTTTTCCCTTTTAGTATCCCAATTGTATTATACCACTGTCTTCTCACCTCCATGGTTTCTGATGAGAAAACTATTTTAAGTCTCACTAGGCATCCCTTGTATGTGATGGTGTAGCAGTTTGATATGGTTATGAATTCCAAAAATAGATACTGGATTATGTTTGCAATCTAGTCTGTACCTGGGCATGATTAAGTTATGATTAGGGGCTTTGATTGGGCCACCTCATTAAGGCATTGAGTCACCACCCATGGGCACTCACAGATAAAAGACATGGCAAAGGACAAAGTTTGAAGGTTTTTGATGCTGGAGTTTGATGGTGAAGCCTAAAGCTGGAGGCCTGGAAAGTAAGCTCAGAGAGGAAATAGAAGTAAGCCCCAAGAAGAGAGGAACCCTAAGCCCAGAAAAAAGGAAGCCCCGAGAAGAGAGGAACCCTAAACCCAGAGAGAAGCAAGACCCTGGAAGAAAGGTACCCAGGAAGCCTGAACCCTCCCAGACATTGGAAGCCATCTTGCTCCAACAAATGAAAATAGACTTTGGTGAGGGAAGTAACTTATGCTTTATGGCCTGATATCTGTCACCTCCTACCCCAAATAAATAGCCTTTATAAAAGCAACCAATTTCTGGTATTTTGCATAGGCACCCCTTTGGCTGACTAATACAGGTGGTTTGCTTTTCCGTTATTGCGCTCAATATTTTCTCTTTAGCTTTGACATTTGACGTTCTGATTAGTATGTCTATTTGGAGTTATTCTGATTGGGGTATCATGCACTTCTTGGACATGTAATTTCATTTCTTTCATGAGAGTTGGGAAATTTTTCTGCTATTATTTCCTCAAATATTCTTTCTGTTCCTTTTCCCTTCTCTTCTACTTCTGGAGCTCCCATGACATGTGTTGTTGCATTTTGTGTTGTCATTCAACTCCCTGAGCCACTGCTCAGTTTTTTCCATTCTCTTCTCTCTGTTCTTTTTTCTCTTCAATTTCAGCTGCTATGTCTTTGATATTACTTATTCTTTCTTCTATCATTTTGAGTCTGCTCCTGAGTGCCTCTAATGTGTTTCTGATCTCATATATTGTCACTTTCATTCCCATAAACCCTGTTACTTTCTATTATGGATTTCAAATTCTTCTTTGTGCTTACTCATTTATACCGTTAGCCATATTGCCTTTCAACTTACTGATTTGATTTTGGAAATTTGTGTGCATCTCTCTAATTAGGTCTGAAATCCTGTGTCTCCTCTAGAATTTTGATATATACCTTTCCTTGGGCCATGTCTTCCATTTTCTTAGTAGAGACTAATTTTTTGCTGATGTCTAGTCATTTGAATAGGATAGTAGTTCAATTTATTTCTTTTTCATAGGGAATTAGTGGGGGGAGGCTATGTGTTACTGCTGCTCTTTGATTCTTGGTTCCTCCTGGATTGTTAGGATTGTCACTGTTAGTTGCTCAAAACTGGGCTCTGGACCCAGTAATGGGTTGCAGACCCACTTCTGAGGGCCTTGGGGAGGGAGGTTACAAAGGCTGAAAAAAGCCTCCCTTTTTTATTTTTAATTTTCTCATGTGTACTTGCTTGGTCTGCCAGAAGATGGCACTCTTTGGCAGCCCTCTCTGTTCAATGCCTGGTCAGATTGTGTTTGAGTTTTGCTGTTGTGATTCCCCTCCTTGGCCCCTTTCTCTTCTAGGTGGTGTCCAACCTTCACCTGTTGTCTTAAACCCTAGAAGATCTTTTTCCAAGGCCATTTTAGCCTGTCCTCTAGCTATTTTTCTGGGATAGAAGAAAGTCCCAAGTCTTTCTAGTCTTCCATCTTCTCAGAAGTCTCTCGTTGTTATTTTTATTAACAGTTTAACAATATTATTTTTACATAGAAACCCATAGTATTGGTTAATGTTTATAGTCCCTGTCAAAACATGGAATGTAACTAATGACAATAATAATAACAGAAATAACTTAATAATCATGATCTCCTTGAGCGTAAAGTTAAAGACCCATTTTAATAGGCTCAGTAAATGTTCACTGAGCGTGTACTAGACACAGTGAATTTTTCTATTTTGTGAAGTTTAGCTGGATTTTTAAGACCTTAAATTTTTTCCCACATGTGCTTGTAATTAAGTTAAATCTCTCACAAATCCTATATAAATGTTATTTGAAGTTTTTCAAGTGAAAAAGCAGAAAGTAAAGAGGGAACGTAATAGGCTATATAACACTTGAATATATGTTCCAAGAAGAACTCATATTTTTATATGATTTGCCCACCATTCTAACACCAGAACCTGGTACTTTACTCAGAAGATGACAATAGGCAACCCATAAATATTTGTGATTGATAGTACCTCACATCTATTAATAGATTTGGAGATAATGTATTGTAGACTATTTGATTTGTGGTCTTTGTTATGCTAACCGAGTATCAGAATCATCCAGATTGAAAAACAACAACAAAAAACCCAGACTGAGGATGTTTATGTAAGCAGATCTTCAGGTATGCCTAGAAACTAGTATTAGGCAAATATAAAGGGACGCCTGGGAAATGGCCTTTAATGTTTCTGACTTTAAAGTTATGTGTGATTTACCACTAGACTAGACATTTTTTATTTTTTATTTTTAAACAAATCAATTAAAAATTTTTTTGTCTTTATTTGATTTTTTAATGTTACATTCAAAAAATATGAGGCCAAAGTGTACAATCAATGATATTTGCTATAATCACAGTTGAGCATTTATCACTTCAATCACTATTATAACATTTTTTATTTCAATAATAATAACAAATAAAAAACAGACATACAAACAAGAAAATTCCTCACCTCTCTATCACTCTATTCTTCCCCACTGTACATAGCTGCTGTTTCTGGCTATTTTATCCAAAGTGTATAATCAGGACCACAGACAGGTTCAACTAAGGCAGGGGAGGAACACTGGTGTGGGGTGTTATTGATGGGGAGCACATGGTTGGGAGAGAGTTCTCCAGGGCATGTATATAGTGTACATAAAAATGTTCAGATATATGTTGGGTATTTTCATAGTAGTTACAGTTACAAATGACAACTGAGGGAGTGCTGAGTTCCTACCCAGGGGAGCTCTGTCACATCCCCAATGGAATAGCAACAATCCCCCAAGTGCAATGGCAAAGACCAATGAAGGATGGTCCAGTGATGAGCCCTTGATACTGATGACTATGCTAATGAGCCTGTGTGCCTGAAATATGAACTAGGCCTAGAACTGCAGGGTGCCTAACAATTACCTCATGACAGCCTCCATGTTGCTCAAATGTGGCCACTCTCTAAGCCAAACTCAGCATATAATGCATTACTTTGCCCCCAGCATGGGAAATGACTCCCAGGGATGAGCCTCCCTGGCACCAACGGATTACTACCAAGCACCAGTTGGTGATGCAACTAGAAAGAGCCCTTGAATAGAAGGGTCAACTCAGACCAGCAGAATATCTCAGCCTACATGTAGGAACATGTATTAAAAACTGCTTTTTGACCTTGAATAAAAGGGGGAAATGGCAAAGACAAATGAGCTTATATGGCTAAGAGTCTTCAAAAAACAGTCAGGAGGTCATCAGAGGGGTCGTGCTTACACACACCTCAGCAGGACCCCAGAGACAGGCAAAGTAGATACAACCCCACTGGGGTTCTCCTGAGGGCAACAGAGACCCACAGGTTCTATGGTCATGGCAGATGGCTCTGTAGTTCAGTGTCATGTCAGTGGGCCCTACTTTGGAAGTTGTGTTCCTGAGTGTGATGGAGTTGGACTCAGATGTGACCTTTCTACACATGCCTCTACTGTCACTTTTACTGAACCTGTGGTTGGTGCTAGAGTTGGTGTATACTCAGGAGACTTGAATCTTTGGACTGTCCATGTGCCAGCTGAGCCCTGAGCCTCAGTAGAGTTGCAACTCCTACTCTCCGGTTTGTTGGACTTACCCAGGTCAGCTAACAGGGAAGTGGAGATGGTCAACCACCATACCAGGGAACCGAGAGTGCCTACAACTGCAAGTAGGAGAATTGCATCCATCATTCATGTGGACTCTAAGCACCCTCTTGATATAGAGATGGAGCGGACATCACCAACCCAGGGTCCACAGGAAGGAGGAATAAAATATGGATTAGAGTGGATTAACTGATATTCTACTATAGAACTATTGTGACTAGTAATGGAAGAAATTGTAGCATTGACATGGAGAAAGTGGCCATGGTTGTAGCTGAGGGCAGGGAGAGGGAAGAAGAGATGTGATGTAGGGGCATTTTCAGGACTTAGAGTTGTCCTAAGTGATATTGCAGGGACAGATTCTGGACATTATATATCCTGCAATAACCCATTGAATGTACTGGGGGAGAGTTTAAGCTACAATGTAAACTATTATTTAGGTGGTGCAGCTGTGCTCCAAAATGTATTCACCAAATGCAATGAATGTGCCACAATGATGAAAGAGGTTGTTGATGTGGGAGAAGTGGGGTGGAGGGCGTGGGGGGGTATATGGGGACCTGTTATATTTTTTAATGTTACACTTTTTGTGATCTATGTATCATCAAAAAATACAATTAAAAATGATGGGGGTGGGGGGTGGGAAGTGGGATATAAGGGAACCTCTTATGTTTTTTAATGTAATGGTTTGTGTGATCTATAAACTTTAAAAAAAGATAAAAAAGAAAAGAAAAAAATGTATAATCAATGGCTTTTAGTATATTCACAATGTTGTACATTCATCATCTCAAAAATTTAGAAAAATTTCATTATTCCAAAAAGAAAGACTCCACACCCCTTAGCATTCCTTCCTCAGACCTACATAACCACTAATCTCAGTTCATCTTTATAAAATGATTTATATTTGCATTTTATATAAATGGAATCACACTATGTAGTATACTATATCTGGTCTCCTTCACTTAGTATAAAGTTTTTGTTTTTTACCCCCGATATTAACATTGTATAGTATTAACTTACATTTGTTCAGTTGCAAAGAAAAAGTCTTATATATGCAATTCCATCCATATTCATATTTCACATAATATATTTAGTTCATAATAGCGCAATCATATAGTATTTGTCCCTTTGGTCAGGTTTGCTTCACTCAACTTAATGACCTTCAGGGAAAAGGACTTGGCCTAATGGTTAGGGCATCTGTCTACCACATGGGAGGTCTGTGGTTCAAACCCCCGGCCTCCTTGACCCTTGTGGAGCTGGCACATGCGCAGTGCTGATGCGCGCAAGGAGTGCGGCACCACGCAGGGGTGTCCCCCGCGTAGGGGAGCCCCATGCGCAAGGAGTGCACCAGTAAGGAGAGCCGCTCAGCAGGAAAGAAAGTGCAGCCTGCTCAGGAATGGCACCGCCCACACTTCCAGTGCCGATGACGACAACAGAAGCGGACAAAGAAACAAGACGCAGCAAATGAACACAGAACAGACAACCAGGGGAGGGGGGGAATTAAATAAATAAATAAATCTTTAAAAACCAAAACAAAAAACTATAATGTCCTTCAGTTTCGTCCATGTTGTCATATGTTTCACAATTTCATTTCTTCTTACCACTGCATAATATTCCATTGTTTGTATACTCCACAATTTGTTTATCCATTCATCAGTTGATGGATACCTGGGTTGTTTCCAATTTTTGACTGTCATGAAAAATGCTACTATGAACATCAGTGTACAAATGTCTATTCATGTCACTGCTCTCAGTTCTTCTGCATATATAACTAGCAATGGTATTGCCAGGTCCCAAGGCAATTATATATTCAATTCCCTTAGGAAATGCCAAACCATCCTCCTCCGTGGCTGTACTATTCTACATTCCCACCAACACTGACTAAGCATTCCTATATCTCCACATCCTCTCTAACATTCACAGTTGTCCAATTTTTAAATAGCAGTCAGTCTAATAAGTATGAAATGATACTTCGTAGTTTTGATTTGCTTTTCCCTAATTGCTAGTGATGTTAAACATTTTTTCATGAGTTTCTTTGCCATTTGTTTTTCTTCTTTGGACAGTTAGACTTGATTTTTATATTTGTATCTGGCTTGCTGGTAGGCGTAAGTTATAGTTGGAATTTGCTAAGAAGTTTTAAAAAGAAACAAAGACTAAAACAAAAATTTTAAAAATCTGAAAAAAATAAAGGGGATAAATCTTATCTATGGCAGTTATTTTCAGATATCCATACCTTTAATTTAGATTGTGTTGCATTTAACATATTTCTTAGTATTTAAAATACTGTATATTGTTTTGAGGTTCAGGAAAATTTATGTCCCATTCTGATTGTATCTCCCAAATCTGATTCTTTCTGCAGCATCTTCAGGAGATGGGGGTTGGGATATTTGTTTTACTGCTTTTTGCCAATCATTTCTAAATCTAGTCTCATAAACTAGAAAATCTAGTGATGAACCAGTGTTTATCCTTTTATTCATTCTAGGTTACACAGTTCAGTTATAGGAAAAATAAGAAGTTTATTTTAAAAATCTTGCTGTAAGCCTACAAATTAAGACAATCTCTTACTTGGGTGAGAATAAAATATGAATTTCAAATTACTAGAAATCTCCTACTTATTATAAGTTTTATTCCAACTCTCCAATTTGCTTTTCTACAAAGAATAAAAGCATTTTCATTTTGCTCTTTGGATATGTACGTTAAGTCAACTTCTTCTTCCTCATTTAAGTCAACTTCTTTCCTCCATCAGAATCTGCATTTTCCATTTCTCCAGTGCAGGTGAAAACAAGTTGGATTAGATTCTGAGTCCTTCTTTAAATGTATTGGTAGAGCCCAATTCCCAAGAAGATACAGTGAGTGAGACATTTTTACCAGAAAGTGTTCCTTGTATTCCAACAACATTTTGTTCTAGACTAAAATCCAATATAAAGTTATATATTAATAGATCTTTTAACGTTGTTCTTTTCCAAGATTATCTTAGCTATACATAGTCATTTTCATTTCTATATAAATTTTAGAATTTTGTTTATTTTGACAAAAACATATGCTAAGATTCTGATTGTGTTTGCTCATAATGTTTTGCAGTTTTTGATGTAGCAGTTCTAACATTCTTTTATTAAATTCATTGCTAGATATTCTTGGATGCTATCATAAATTCTATCATTTTAAAAATTCACTTTCCTAGTAATTGTTGCTAGAGAATGTCTATAAAAATCATACTGATCCTATACCTAGTGATTTTGCTGAATTCACTTATTTACAACACTTTGTGATTTTTTTCAATCTTCTTTATATACAATAATATCAGTTATAGAAGGAATACGGTTTACTTTCTTCTTTATCAACCCTATAACTTTCATATCTTTCTGTTTATCTTACTGTTCTGGCTAAGACCTTGGTAGAAAGTGGTTGATGACTTATGACAGCAGATATTCTACACAGGTTACCTTCAAATTACATAGAGTAAATATCATAATTAAAACAGAAATATTGAAAGTGTTCCCACAAATGTCAACAATGAAAGTAAATATGTTGAAAGTAAATATTTAGGGTATTATATATCAAGTGATAATATTCTTGGGCAAGAATACTCAAAAATCTTCCAAGAGCAAGCAAAAAATTTCAGGCAACCAGTAGTCAAAATCTAGATGTAGACAATAAAATTTTCCTAGCTCCACAGAGGGAATATTCTGCCACAACTATACTTAATTTACATCACTGCACAAAATATTTAATTTCTTACTCTGAAACATCTGCACTTGGCTTTTTCCATTACTTTGAATACTCTTTCCGAAATAATAAAAAAACATAAAGTAGCTCCCTCCAGAACAAAATAATGGTCTACCCCAAAGCAAAATTTATTTTCCATCCTAGAAAGCAGAAACTACTTGAAGCTTTAAAAAATGATAGTTTTTTTCTAGCTTTAAAAGTTTAACCTTGCAATAAGTGACATCCAATCTACTTAGGTTATGCATTTTCAGTGAAGCTTTCTGTCATATTACTTCAAAATAAATTGATTAAAAAATTTCCTAAAGGATTTGAGACAACATTTCAAGTTATTCTCCACCTTAGTCACATGTTAATAAATTCCATTAGTATTTTAAATTTATCTTGTCTAAGCTGCTAAGAAAAAGAGAAAAAAAAACATTTAAAGATATATTTTCATTTTTCTTGAACATAGAGAGGTCTACATTCTTTAGATGAAGACACATACTCCCCCTTGAGCTTCATTATACTTAATCATCCATAAAAAGAGAACTCTACCAGCCACCACATTTTCCTAATTTCAGAATTGAGTTTTAGAAAACAGGCATGAGAATAGAAGCTTCATTCTTTAATGCCCACACACAAGGAATATTCGGAGATATAGTCCCTTCCATCATAGGAAAACATGGGAAGAAATAAGTTTTAAAATGTTAAATTCTAAGAAAATAAAATTAGATTCAATAAGTAAACATTTATTTTTCTGACATAGAAGTAATAGAGATTTCTAAAATTAATTTATTATTATTTTTTATTTAGGAGGTACCAGGGATTGAACCAAGTAATGTGTATGGGAAACAGGCTCTCAACCACTGAGCTATATACACTCCCTGAGATCATTTAATTCTAATATTTGTTTAAATAAATTTAGAGTCTATAATAATACTCAAACTTGAAATGAGCTATTTCATAAATGCTGTTATAAAACATTTAGCACACAAGTTCATTGTCTAGAACATTGTATGTTTTTGATAGTGCTTTGATTTAAGGAGAATAGTTGGGGAGAATTCCTTAATCACTTCTGGATTAGGAAGAGTACTGGGCAGGTTTGGGTGGCACTGGGCTGGGGATTTGGTGACTATATGGTATCAAAAACTAGGCCAAAAACAATCAGAGTGGAATATTTGTTTATATTAAATATCTATGTATCAAATTTTTATAAACTAATAATGCATATTAGAAATACCTGGACATTTTTGTTTTTGTTTTCATTTTCTTAATATGTTCCTAAGTTCTGTCCTCCAGAAATTCTGATTTTATAGGCAAGGTAATTCCTTTGTATGCACACTTTTAAAAGTTCTACAAAGGTTTACAATGGCTACCCCTGGTTAGACACCACTGATTTAGAAAATTATATATAATTAGTCATAGCAGCAAACGTCAAAATAACAAAAACAACACACAAATCACATTTCACTAAACATTCAAACTGTGACAAGTCTTGTAAGGTTTGTGTTAATCAAGAAAAGGTGTCAAGAATATTCAATGACTATAAATTTTAATCTGATGCTCAGATGGGAAAGCTGTGAGAAAATTATATGGTTTGTGCTTCATAAAACCAGTCCTATTGGAAGCAAGTCTAATTGCCCAGCCACCACTGCCCACTGGCAAATGCTTTCCATTTCTGAGTGTTATAGCCTAGGAAGAGAGAGTTTCAGGATTTTGAGCTGAAATAGCAATAACTAAAAATACCCACAACAGTGGGTCAATAGAAATATTAAAAAATTATTTATTTCATAAATTTTTGTTGCCAATGATCTCTAAAAATGAAGAAGAGCTATTATTGTATGAGCAGAAGGATCTCATCTCTCTTGACCTATGTTGGCCATTAGAACTCAGGGCCACAAAACAGAATCAGTACTTGGGCTTTAAACTTGTAATAATGTCACAGGTAAGTTGGACAAAGCATTGTTCTTTCTCTTGTTGAGCTTGCAAGTGTTTTCAACCTTATTTCAAATGATGGATCTTAGAATTGAAAGATCCTTTTTTGGTAGAATAGTTTATTTTTTACCACTTCCAAGCTTTCCAAAACTGTTCATCACTCATACTACTCAGGCTCAGTGTCTTCATTCACAAAAAAGGATATTTTTGCTTGCATACATTACAGAGATCATGTAACAGCAAATAAATAGCATATGTGAAGGTTATTTCAAACTGCAATTGTATTAACACAAATACACAGTTTTAAGAAAAATATAACATTTTAATATTGTAATGAAATAAAAAAAGGATTCAAAATTTACCTAGTATGTGTGTTCTATACTAAGAGCAATTATCTCTATATCATTAGGCAATTTTACTTTAATCACTTTAATTTACATTACTCCACACAGTCTAATCATTTGTACATATTTTCTCATTTGATACCTGGTGGTTGTTTTTGAATAACAAAGCTGTTACGTTCTCTGTATTTTAGAACTATGGTAAAAGGAAAGACAAAGGTTAAGTGACATTAGGAAAGAAACTTAATTAGAGTGAGAGACAACAACTTGCAAACAATTGCCACCTCACAATTGGATATATGTGTTGAATTTATTCCGTTTTGGGGGAAGGAAAATAAGAAAATCACAATCCCACAGAGCTGGTCTAATCTCAAACTATGATGACAGCCTTTTCTAGACAAAAGAATTCCCATATATTAATGTATTATAAATCCTCTTTTGAGGTTTTTAACTTCAATGTCAGCTTTTTTATTTTTTAATCTGTGTACCAATCAGAATTGTCAGGGAAGGAGATCCACTATGAATGTTAAGGGATTAAGGGATTTATTATAGGAAATACACTTTATACAAATCTGGAAATGTGAAAGTCCTCAGAAATTAAATGGAGTTGGAAAATCAGAGAAACTGTTACACTAACCAGTTTTATTGAAGAAGTGGCTTGGATGCACAACTTTGAGCTTACAGGAGTGGACTGAGAAGCCAAAGACTTTCAGTCCTGAAGTGGAATAATGGAGGGGAACTTGTGGAGAGTTCTATGGAAAGCTGTTACTTCTGTGTGGCTACTGTCCCCATGGGTCCATTGTCAAGCATCTGGGCAAGGGCACATACAGTGTAAGGCAAGGCCAAAGCCTGACTAATAGGTGTATATCTGGTAAAGATATAATTAGCCAGATTTAGTTTCAGTTTATTACTTATGTAAGCAATGTAAGAAAGAATAGCCAAAAGTGCTATGTCCACACACACCAAAAATTATGATACTGAAACAAAAGGGGTCAAATGATAATGATTGCTGCATGAGTTGTGGGATATCCCATTGCTGAGACAGCCAATTTGAAACTTGAGCTATGAGGCTTTATTATTCTGCAGCTCTATTCCAAGGGGGACTGTGCAGAAAGTCCTCTCCCTCATCGGATTCTGAAGATGATGAGACACTATCTCCTGACAGTCTATCAGGGGAAATAGGGATGCCATTAGGAGATAATTTCAGAGCAGCTATTTGCAGGTTTCCCATCCTTTTGTGTTCAGGAAGAATCACAGGCATTCTTTTAAGGATCAAATAAGTTATGGTTCAAGACTTTGTTTGACCTTCTTCATAACTTCATAGACTGTGCTACTCAGTTTGCCTACCATTCCAAACTCTCCTGGATTCACGCCTCTATCTTATGGAGAAGGGTCTTTAGTGAACAAGTGCAAGCACTATTCCCACTGATTCTCTATAAGTGAGTGCACACAGCAAACGTACTTTGTGAAGCTTTCATAAAATAAAAGACGGTATTCCATAAAGCCAGCATCAGGAGTGGAATGATAGAAAGCAGCCAGAAAGAATGTATTTACCCTAAAGTTACAAACTGGAGACATTCTCAACTAGTTTGGAAAATGTTGTTAAAGCCCCCATCAACTGTCCTGGTGAGAAAAAAAGAATAGTGTTGTATTGCTGTTATTTTTCTGAAAGAATAGATTAGGATTTAGAGTCATTGAATATTGTACATAGCACTTGAAAGCTTAAGTACAAATTTTTATTCAAAGTTTACATTATCCATTTAAATTTATTATCATTAATGAGTGAATAAAAGTAAAGGGCATCACTGGTGAGCACTGGTACAACATATAAATACATGTTTGTGGGCAAGTAGATGCCAACATGTAGCTTTAATTTGAACAAGAACCTGTGAGAAGTAACTATGCATATAGTTTACTGTGCAAATCAAAGTCTCAAACTTAACTAGTTTGAATTTTACCAGAGAGCTCAACTTTAAAAGAATTTCAGGCATCAGCAGGTTGACTTTGTAGTTACAACTCTATCACCTCATAACCAGATATGCAACCATTTCTATTTAAGAATGGCTTTATGTACTCCAACAACTATCCTTCCCTATTATGCTTAAATATACTAAGTAAATTCAGACTAGTGAGTGATTTCTAAGACTAGATCCCTTCTTTGGAAGTGGATGGATTTAGAAAAATAAAAGTAAAACCTATGAAACATCAGATAATAATTATAGGCTACAATTGATGACATGATGACCATATTCTGTGCTGGATTCACATGTGCTGGATGCATCCTAGGTTTATCTGCATTTAATCATTGCAACACTTCTAAATTTAGGTATTACAGATGAAGAAATGGAGGCACAGAAAGGTTAATTAACTTGTACAAAGCTGGTAATTTGTGGAAATGGATTTCAAACCCAATTATATCAGTATTCCAGGACCAGTCCTTTTCTTCTATACTATAGTAATTTCAAAGTTCTGAGCCTAGACATACATATATTTGAGAAAATATGCTGAGTTTTTCAATTATCACTGTCTGTATGAGATGATAATATTGATTGGTTATTGAACTGTTACTGCAGTTCACAACCCTAGAAAAGAGTCAACGAAGGTAAAAGTGACCCTGTCTTTGCCCTTAAGGGTTGATAGGGTAAGAGAAGTAAAAAATGAAGCAAAACATGTAACAAAGTATTTGCTTGAAGGACTACAATGTATTAAATCAATAAGTTCCAAGTTTTGTAGGTAAAATTGTAATTTCTAACAATAGTAAGGGTGAATGAGTGAGGCTCATGGTATGAACTCAGATGATAAATATAAAATTGAGAAAGCTCATTCCTGACCCAGTAAGTGCAATCGCCAAAAGCATTGGCAAGTATATCAAAATGTGATGTTTTCTACTGTGGCACCTATCTTAAAAGTCACTGGCATTGATTTTTCTAATATACAAGTCCTCACATAAATATTGGCTTGGTGGGGTTCTCAACCCAATATCCTCTTTACTAAGAATTGTATAGAAAGTATATTAGGCAGTGTCTTAGTCTTCTGGGGTTACAATGACAAGTACCACACAGTTGTTGGCTTAACAAAAGGAATTTATCATCTCATCAGCTTAGGGACTGGTAGTCCAAAATGAAGGTGTCCACAAGGCCAAGCTTTTTCCTGAAATCAGTAGAATTCTGGTTCTGGCTTGCCATAATCCTTAGGCTTCCTTGGTGTATTTGTCAGCATTCCTAGGGAAACAGATGAAGCAGGAGTTTTCTGTAAATATCATGAGATTTTGTGAAAATTGTCTCATGTGACTGTGGGGATATGCAAGTTCAAATTCCATAGAGCAGCTAACAAGCTAGGAACCCTGATGAAGATGTTGATGAATTCCCCAGGAGAAGCTGGTTGTTTGAAGTAGAGAAGCAAATTCTCTCTACTGACTGCTGAAATCATAACTTCTCCTTTTAAAACCTTCAACTGATTGGGTGAGATAGCTCTCATTGAAAGCAATCCCTTTAGTTGATCATGGATGTAATCAGCCATAGATGCAATCAACATATGGATGATTTAAGTCCACAAAATGTGCCACAGTAACAATCAGTTCAGTGCTTGCCTAATAAAACAACAGAACCTATCACCTGGTCAAGTGGATACATGAAACTAACCATCACACTCCACCCTTTGTCAAACTGACACCTATATACATCATCCTAAACCATACTTATTGTCTAAATTAGAACAATAGCAGTAATATTGTCCTGCATACAAGTAGAAACACACTAAATCTCTCAAGAATAGAGTGCAAGTCCTTGGGTAATATTCACATTTAAGTTTGATATCATGTTATCACTACATTCTTCCACTACAAATTCCAGCAAACAACCTTAGCAAACACCTCAGCAAACACCTCAGCAAACACCTCAACTGGCTATGGTTCTTTGCCTGGTGGAGTGACTCAAACCTTCATTCCTGAAGTTTCTGGATCATTGGTATTCCTTCCTGGGTTGAGTTGTTGCAGTTTTACATTGACTTTTATCACAGGGCATGGAAGTACTAAGAGACATGTTAGAGGATCTCCTGGATTCCAGGCAAACTCTTCTTTACCTCCATCGTGTAGGTACAGTCCTTTGTCCCCTTGATAGTATCAAACAACCCAGTCTCTACAGCAATTCTCTTCTTTGCCTCTTGATTCCAGTCGTGAGGAACCCAAGTGGCCAGGTGGAAGTCTTAACTTCCATTTCAATGAAGCTATTGTTGTGTCTCCTGGTGGAACTAAGACCTGGAGAGCTTAAGTTTGCAGGGACAGGAAGCAAAAACTTTTCTAGTAGCTCAGTAGGGGTAATAGTGCATGGTGTTCTTGATTCCTGTATCTGTGAATCCTGGGTATGGGGGAAACAGCACCACAGAATGGACTCTGATTTAGAGCATTCATATTCTTCTGAAGAACACTGCCCCATTTGTGCAAGGTATTGCCATTTATTTGACATCACAACTGAGTCTTCAAAAGGCTATTCAACCATTCTATCAATGTAGTTGCTTCAGAATGATGGGGACCAGTAAATTCCATGAGAATGTGCCCATTCCTGCACATCATTTGCTGTAAAGTGGGTTCGTTGATCAGAAACAATGCTGCATGGCATACCATGATGGTGGATAAAGCATTTTGTAAGCCCACGGATATAGTTTTGGTAGGAGCATTGTATGCAGGGAAGGTAAACTCATAACCAGAGTATATGTTTATCCCAGTTAGATTATATCACTGCCCCTTCCATAATGAAAGTAGTCCACTATAATCAACTTGCCACTAGGTAGCAGGCTGGTCATCTCGGGAAATGGTACCATATCAGAGACTGAGTATTATTCCCTGCTGCTGACATATTGGGCACTTAACAGTGGCTGTAGACAAATTGGCCTTTGTAAATGGAAGTCCATGTTGCTGAGCCCATGCATAACCTCCATCCCACCATCAGGGACACTTTGTTCATGAGGCCATAGGGCAATGATAGGAGGGACTTGGGAAAGAAACTGACTGATATCAAAGGAATATTCATCTTTTCCACTTGATTATTAAAATCTTCCTCAGCTGAAGTCACCATCTGGTGAGCACTCACTTGGGACACAAATAGCATCATGTTTTTTTGCCCACTCAGAAAGGTCTATCCACATACCTCTTCTCCAGTTCTCTTGGTCCTCAGTTTTACAATCAAGTTCATTCTAAGTACCTGATCATCCAGTCAAACTGTGGGTAATAGTGTATGAGTCAGTATAAAAATGCACTGCTGGCCATTTCTCCATCCCAACAAATGAACAGCCAGGTGTACTGCTTGTAGTTCTGCCACTGGGAGGATTTCCTTTCACCACTGTCCTTTGGAGATATCCCAGAAAGTGGCTATAATGCTGCAGCCGTCCATTTTCAGATGGTACCTGCATATTGTGAAAACCATCTGAAAATCCAGGCCTGGGTTTTCTTTTCCTTAGTCAATTGATGGTAAGAAACTTCCCAAGAGGCCATGCTGTGGGTTGGGGGAGAAGACAATGTGGTAGGAGTGGTGACCATGGGCATTTTGGCCACTTCCTCATGTAATTTACTCTTGCCTTCAGGACCCACTCAAGCCCTATTTCATATATACCAACTCCATTTTATGATGGAATGCTGCTGTGTATGCCCAACATTTTTATGGCTTGGCATATCAGACAACACCCAACTCATATGGGCAAGTCCTGTCTCATGGTAACTTGGTGACCCATAGTTAAGCATTCAGTCTCTACCAAGGCTCAGTAAGTAGCAGGCCAAAAGGAGACTAGTTATATACAGAGGATGTCAAGGCTTTCCCCTAATATCCTAAGGGTCTGCCCCATGGTTCTCCTATAGAAGCCTTCCAAAGGCTCCAGGCAGCATCTGTATTTGCTGTTGACACCTCCAGCACCACTGGATATACTGTGTCATGTAGCCCAGTGGCAGAGCAGCCTGCACAGTAGTCTGGTCCTTTCATAGAGCTTCCTTTTATTCTGGTCCTCACTCAAAACTAGCAGGTTTTCTGGTCACTAGATTAATGGGTTGGAGTAGCATGCCCAAATGAGATACATATTGTCTCCAAAATCCACTGAAGAGGAATGCCCCTGTATTTTTTGGTTTTGTCTTCAAACATCTGACAAACAAATGTCTCACAAAGAACTCTAGAGTAGTTGCTACTTCTTGCTTTCTAGGTCCAATCAACGTGAAATCATCAACATAATGAACCAGTGTGATGTCCTGTGGGAGGGAGAGACAATCCAGGTCCCTGCAGACTAGTTTATGACATAGTACTGGAGAGTTGAAATATCCCTGAGGTAGAAGAGTGAAAGTATATTGCTAGCCTTCCCAGATGAAAGAAAACTGTTTCTGGTGTTCCTTACTAATGGCAATTGCAAAAAAAAGGGTAAACTCTAGGGCAAGTTCATGACCAGAATCCATGGCCATCTCAAAGACAGAAGGTTCAGGTCCCTGTTTTTTGTTTGTTTGTTTTCTGATAGGGAAGAGTATTTAAATTTCTTCATAAATGTTTTCCTCCAGCTTTCTGTTGACAATTGCATCATCATCATCATTATTATTATTCCTTATTTTTACCTAGCAGAGGGAAGAATTGCCTCTACTATTTACAATTTGTGTATGGAGGGGATGAGGAGAATGGGAAATAGGCCAGAAAAATGTGAACACAGTAGTAAGATTAAGAATGAATCTTTCCCCAATTCTCACCACTGTATTTGCACACTTGAAGTAAGAATTCAAGCACTCTTTTTGCAGAAAAAGCTTTTTTTCCCATTGAAAGTAAGTAAACTATTATTCACCTTAGCACAGCCCTGGTATTTCTTTGCAGATAAGAGTTTCCCTATGAAGAATTTGTACTGTTCTTTAAAAGCATTCATGAGAACCAAATTAGACTTTGGGATTACAGTTATATGCCACATAAAGAAATTTCTGTATTGGCAGAGGCTAACTTTTGAGTTCCAATCAACAGTTTTCCCTGTCTTTCTGCTAATTATTAGCTGTGTATGTTTTACAATTATTTCATTTGCACCTACTTTACATTTTATATGGAATTGTTCAGAGATTCTATCTTCCCAAATGTCTCTTTCTCTAACCCTGATTTTCCAAAAATATTTTTTTTTCTTTCCTTTAATTGTCTCCTAGGCAGATTTGGTTCATTCTGAGAACAACCTTTGGATGTAGGAAAAATTAAACACCTGCTTCCAGCTGGCTTTGTGAAGCAAAGCATTTAATACAAATTACCTCAGTAACAAGATGTATACCTGAAATAGAAAGTGATGTTTGCCATCTAAATGAAACTGAATGGCTTGTTGTTGTCATGTTTGAGGAAACCCCCTCTGTGGTTCTTATTTTTCTTCCACAGTCTAATAATGGAGTGGGAAATATATAAAATCTTAATAAATAACATCTTTCAGGCATTTAATGACTACAGGGCATTGTGTTGCTTTATTTAATACTTATATCCATGCCATGAAATTACTATGAGTACCACTGCTATTCTCATTTTACAGATGAGAAACTGAGGTTCACATGACTTGATCAGTTTCACAGGTTCCATACTTGTAGATTTCTAGTGACCAGATGTGTGTAGGGGTTCTTAAACTTGGGTTCCAGAACTTCCAAGTGATCCACAGACAGAACAATACTTAAATACATTTGGTTTTGTTTATGATCTTTCATATATATGTTAGCATATACATATTATTATTGTGTATTATTGTATACACTTATAAATATTCACATTAGGCTGAAAAGGTGATCTCAGGCTATACTAGACTACCACAGTACTCCAAGGCACCAAAGTTAAGAATGGTTGATGATTATCTGATTTTCATCAATGTCTCCTTCCTGGGGAATATCATTTCTTAAGCTTGGGAAATTCTTTATCTTCTGTAGCATCGATGTGAATTGCTTAAGTGTAGGGACTATCATCTACTCTATGGGGACTCAAATATTATTTATGACTGACAATATTTAAAGGTCAATGTGATTTTTGTGTCTGATATTAATAGTCACCTAAAGTCATGATTTAATATGTTTAACAATGTACATTCAATTACAAATAGCAATAAATCCACTTAATCTGAAATTCACCAAAGAAAAAATTCTCACAATTTCCATTATTTAGTCTTCCAAGAACAAGAAGATAATATGTTCAATATCTCCCCATTGGTTATCTGTATGTGATAATATATTTTGAAGGCCAGGAATGTTTCTGTAAGTTTCTGCTAAATATTTTATGGTCAGGATGACAGGTTCATGATGTAGCATCTAAATTATTCAAGGATCATTTCAATTCTATTTTGTACATCAAGCCGTTTCTGGTTCTTCTACTTCGAAATTTACTCTTCAAGTTTTGTGACTATTTTGCATTTGTTTGACACATTATCTCTTACTAACCTGTGCTATATTTACTTTATTAAATTTTATCTTCTTTGAAAGCAGCTTATCTTTTTAACTTCTGATCACTAGGGCAGTGTCTGGAATTTTGTAGATATTTAGTCAATTTTTGTTCATGCATGACTAGGATCTCTTTGGAACTAAAAGACAAACCAGTCATGAAAGCTCATTTTATGATGCTGTTAACTAACACCAATTCCAGAGAGAGAGTTCATTCGAATGTAATGTAATCATATGTCATATTTTAAACTAATGGGATACATTAATGGACAAAACATATCTAATCCCTGCTCTCAGAAATCTTACATTCTAAGGAGGGAGTCAGATATAAGCCTAAAACAAAAATATCTTAAGCACAAGCACAAGGGAATTAATTAAACAGTGCCAGAGGAAAGAGAGTAATAGAGAGTAACAGGGCAGGAGAATGATTTCTCTTTTAGATTTCATGATGAGAAAAGGCCTCACTGGCAAGATGACATTTGAGCACAGATCTCATGGAATGGAAAACAATTCATCCTGATATCTGGGAGAGAGTTTCATGCAGACAGAGAAGACTATGCACCGACTCTAAGGTAGAAACATGCCTGGTAAATTTTAGGAGTAACAAGGAGATTGGTGCTAGAGGAAATGAAAGAAAATGTGGTAGGCAAGTGCAATACTGTCAGGAAGTATCCTGAGACCAGATCTTGTAGAGATGTTAAGTATGTGAAGATGGTGAATATTATTTTGAGATGGGTAGGTAGTGTGGAAGGATTCTGAACAGAGGATAAAAAGATAGTTTTGAAAGGAAACTGGCTTTTTTATGAAGCAAGGACATTATCAAGGCCAGGTAGGAAGCAGAAAAGCCAGTTAAGAGGTGATTATCCAGGTTTAGGCAAGAGATCATGGTGGCTTGAATGAGATTTTTGTGAAGGTGGAAAGAAGGTTTTGTATGTGGAATGCGTATTAACTGAAACATTAAGAATGCTAGAAAAGCACCAAGGAGGGAGAAACTAATTCTATTACATGTTAAGTAGCATTTACCTTATCAGATACCCTAAATTTTCCAAATACCCCTCAATTTTCACTTTATTAGATAGCCTTTTAACAAGTTCACTAGACTGCACTGACTGGCTGCTATGGAAATAAATCATATAAAGTAGGATATTTAAAACTACTTATTAAGCTTTTCATTTTAAATAAATATTTATTAAGCTCATCTTAGAAGCAAAAAGGTACTTTGAAGATTTCAGGTGTCTTCTGAGTGAAAATTTACATATGTAATGGATAACTAAATAAGATAGTGTGTGATAAATGAGGCAATAGTGCCAGAGTTTAAATATTTTAGAATCAGTAATTGAAGGTATTTCTTTTTATTTGAGGGTCATATTTACAGTACTTATATAATTTATTGTCCAAGCTGGAGTACTTTTGTAACTGAAGTGTGATACCATTAGCAATCACATGAGACAGCAGGGAAACTGAGTATTGTCCTGGGCAAACCAAGTTGTGTATTCAGCCTATTCTTTGAGAAATTGACATTGGATGTGATCCTTAAGGGTTGGGAAAGACTTGAATTTTAGGAGATCTATAGGTAAAGGGGATAGATAGTATGGAGATTGCATTCCAGGCAGAGGAATCCATACAAGCAAAACATGAAGAAGGAAAGTATAAGGACTATTCAAGTAATAGAATTATTCTGAGGCAAGTTTGTGGGGTACATCAAGAGTAGTGAAATATAAGACAAGATAGATTAAACCAAAATATCCAAGATTTATAATGCCTGGAGAAAATACGAAAGCCACTGAAGTATGTTGACAAAAAACACTCTATATCTCAGGAAGATTAATTGGCATATATTATGGACTAGAGGTATCAGGATTCCAGGCACAAGGACTTTCTAAGTGGGTTATTGAATTATCTCAGGCAGGAAGAAACATTGAGTTGGGGAGGCAGATAAGATTTTTGTATGAAGATGTTGAACAGTGGAAAATGTTATCGAGAAAAAAAAGAAAAAGCACAGGTAACAGAATTGGATTCTTTGCACCTATGGCAATTTGAGGTTATTTATGAATTCCAAAAAGAGAGATTATGTTTGTAAACTGGTCTGTTCCTCTGAGTGGGATCTCCTTTGATTGTATTAGATTCACCTGAGATATATTTGAATAAATTATATTAAAATAAATATTCTCCACTTGGGTAAGAAAGTACCTCTTATGGCATTTTGAGTTGTACTCTTCAGGGCCTTGTAACTGTAAACTTTTACACCAAATAAATACCCTTTATAAAAACCAACAGATTTCTGGTACTTTACATCAGAACCTCTTTGACTGACTAATACAGCACCTATCAGAAACCATGAGCCATGGCATTAGATAAGACTGTCAAAGGAGAGAATACAAGGAGGCGAGAGAAGAGGAAGGAAGACAGAATCTGAATATCTCCACCTAGGATGTAGAACTGAAAAGGTAAATAAGAAAGAAACAGGAGGAGTGATCAGAAGCTTTGCAGGAATTCAGAGTGTTGCAAATTTCAAAGTAGAATTGTGATCAACTGATTTGAATGCTAACCATTCAATGGTCGTTGCTTTAAATTTCAAAGAAGTTATTGGTGATCTCTGATAAACATCCAGTAAAGAATATTTATCAGTGAAGAATATTGAGAAAATATAAAATTTCTTTTGAAGAATGTTGGAATTTATAAAGAAAGTATTGTTCATTACAACATTTGAAAATTTGTTGTCAGGAAAAAAAAATTTCCTCCCAACATAGCTATATGGAGAGAGACACACGGCACTGGCTTTCTTTATAACATCAAGCAAACTCTAGATTAGAGTCCTTATATTTTAGGTCCCTTGCCCTTGGGTATCCACATGTCCTGTCCCCCATACCAAGTTCAGGCTTTTACTCAGAAGACACCTTGTCAGAGACAACTTAACTGACTGCTCCATAAAAATGGCATTCCATCAGTCTCCATTGCTTTACGTTGTTTATTTTTTAAAAACTGGAACTTATTGCTACTTGGCATTGCATGGCATAGCTATTCATTTTGTTGTTTTCTTTCATTTTCTTTCTCCCCTACTGAATAATTACCTATTGAAGGACATATCGTTTTAGTTTTTATTGTCATCTCTCTAGTACCTAAACTAGTTACTGGCTTATAGCTTGATGAATATTTTGATTCCATGAGTGAATGGATTAAGATGACTACTTTTCAATACCTACTATGGTCATATGTACATCAACGGTCTAAAAATCATTTTTATAGTTATGTAATGTGATAGTGATATTTAAAGACATCTTTTTCCTGTTCTTTTAGAAATATGTTTAGTTTTCTTCAAAAGAAGGGGGAATGTATCTATGATCTTGATTTCATTCATTCATTTATCATGGCATAAATTATAACCTGGTTTCCTCCTATAGGAATTATTTTTGTCTGTATGACAAAGAAAAATTCCTATAAATATTTAGTACTTACACTCCAATGTGCTATTTTTAGGAAAACAATAAAATAGATATAGATCTTAAGTATTACATTAAGTGTAATACTGTATTAGTTTTGATATATTATAAACCTTTCAGTGAGTGGGGCATTTGTTTTCCTGGAAGAATGAACATTAGTATTTTAGGTCTGTCATCTTTAACCACTCTCTCAATCAATCATATGTCAGCTTTTTAATTCTGCTTACTGACAAATTTTCTTAAGTAAGGGAAAATGAAGTTCCTATCTTCCAAAAATTAAAATGAATCACAGCTTTATATTTTGACTGAGAAAATATCCACACTCAATTTACTTTATGTATATTTTTTATACATTGCACCTGGGAAAGATCCCTTTTTGCAATGTGTTCAACAGAGAGTAGCAAACTAAAACCCTAGTCCAACATTTCATGAGGAACTGAATCCTGACGACAACCACTTGGCTTTGGAAGTAGATGCTTATTTAATCAAGTCTTAAAATGATTATAGCCCAATTGACAATTTGATTGCAGCCTGTGAAAGACCCTAAAATAGAGGACCCAGTTATAAATAAATGCTCAGATTTACCATCAACAGAAACTGAGATTATAAATGTGCTTTTTCAAAGGTCATTAAATTTTGGAAGAATTTGGTATGCAGAAATAGATGACTAATAAAAGATACCTGCCTTCTCCCTATATAGGAATAAACCTCAACCTGGCCTCTTGGAAGAAACTAGTATTTGCTTTAGTGAGAATAACAAACAGACCGTAACTTTATATATTGGTACATTACTCTGCTTCTCCAAATTTGATCTTTAAAAAGCCAAAATGGATAGACACCTACTGTGGAAAAGACTTAGTGACAGATTAAATGACATCTTTGGCCAGGAATATTTATATCTTTCCCCTAACGCAGTTGTCTTAATCAATGATTTTGACATTTTATCTGTCCTTTCCTTAACTTGTAATCCAGATTGAGGAAGAATAAAGTCAACTTTATAGAATTTTACAAATTCTGAGCATTTCCAGGTCCCTTATTATAGGGGTTAGGGGGCCATTCAATAAAATCTACAATAAAACAAAGAAGTGTATATAGGACTGTTTGTGACTTGGCTAGACACAAGAGAGATAATAGAAGACAAACTTTGGCAGATGGGTAAATTACTGGTTGACCTTAAGGAAAATCAATCCCATCATGCTTGTCCTGGGTCTGAGTCCCTGCTATTGAATAATAACCTAAGATGCTCTGCCAGCAGATAAACAAAAGCAAACAACAACAAAACCAAAAACAAAAAAACATTGAAATTACCTGTGATATAGGTTATCAGAAGATAGAATGAGGTTAGAGAACGGGGAGCTAATGTAAATTTGCACAGAATTTTCAAAAAGGTTTTGATTGTAAATGCCTGGAAATGGCTAGAAGTGACAGTAGCACATTGTTGTGAGTGTAATTAACAACACTGAATTGTGTGTGTGACTGTGGTCGAAAAGGGAAGTTTAGGGTTGTGAAGGACCCTAAGCTTGAAGGAAAGTTAGAAGATGAAACATGGGGCTTATAACATGGTAAACTCTGTTGCGGATGATGTCTGTGATTAATACTACAAACATAAGAATGTTCTTCCATGAACTAGAACAAATGTACTGATGTATTACAAGGTATCATTAATGGGGTAGTTTATGGGAGAATACGGCTAATGCAAATTGTGGACTATAGTTAACAGAAATATCTATATACCTATTTCTAGGAGATATCAGAGATTAAACCAGGATCTCGTACATGGGAAGCAGGCACTCAACCACTGAGCCACATCTACTCCCCAAAAAGAGTTGTTATTTTCATTTGTTTGTTTGTTTGTTTTAGGTGGTTCTGGGAATCAAGTGAAGGACCTTGTTCATGGGAAGCAGGTGCTCAACCACTTTAGCTGCATCTGCTATCCAACAGTAGTATTTTAATATTCTTTCATCAGTTGTAACAAAGTTACCACATTGATGCTATGTGTCAATAACAGAGGTGTGGAGTGTTTCTTGGGAGCAATGAAAATGTTCTAAAATTGTGATGAATGCACAACTCTCTGATTATACTGTAAGCCATTGATTGTAAACTTTGGATAGACTGTGTGGTATGTGAATAAAACAGATGATGATGATAGACAGATAGATAATCCGTGCAGAGATGGGGTCTGTAAGGGTGGTCTGACATGAAAATAGTAGAATAAGAAACTTATTATGTTATACTAGGTGATTTGAAAAGGAGCCAGAGATGATTCTCTGCCAAACTAGTACCTGCTTTGTTCCTCCTTCCACTATTATGAGTGCCTGATCATGAATTTCTCAGCCTTTTTAAGCAATTTCCTATTAAAATGCAAGTGTCCCAATATTCCTCGTTATCAATTAAAAACAAAGTAGAATAACAGGAATGGATCATCAGAGAGTTTTCTGGGGGAGATTATCCCAAGCAGCAGATAAATAAATCTTACCTTTTTAAGTCATGGCCACAAACAAAGAAAGGACTGTCATCAATGTGTAAAGTCACAAAAAGTAATGAGATCTAGCACCTTACAATTCTGCTGTTGCAAGCATCTTTCTAAATTCACATTAAAACCACATTTGAGGGAAACAGATATGGCTCAACCAATTGGGCTCCCATCTACCATATAGGAGGTCCAGAGTTTGATGCCCAGGGCCTCCTGGTGAGGGCAAGCTGGCCCATGCAGATTGCCAGCCCATGCAGGGAATGCTGCCCTGTGCAGGAGTGCCGCCCTGTGTGGGAATGCCACCCAGCACAGGAAAGCCACTCCGTGCAGGAGTGCCGGCTGTCAGGGGTAGCTGGCACAGCAACATGAAGCAACAAGATACACAGAGGAGAGAAAAATAAGAAGACATAGCAGAACAGGGAGCTGAGGTAGCCCAAGAGGCTAATCTCCTCTCTCCCACTCCAGAAGGTCCCAGGATTGGTTCCCGGAGCTGCCTAATGAGAATACAAGCAGACATAGAAGAACACACAGAGAAGGGACACAGAGAGCGGATGACAGGGGAGAAGTGGGAAGGGGGGCAAAAATAAATTTTAAAAAATCTTAAAAAAAAAACCACCCACATTTGAATGCTTAAGGACTATCCTTTCTGGTTGGCTCATTATTCCTGTGAACCCATTCCCTGTCCCAGTGCAGAGCAAGAGAGTTCCTTAAAGGAATGAGAGAAACTGAAAAAATGGCGACATTGATTGTTGTAGCCAGAATCAACTCCTATGGACTTCCATGAGAGTAAAAGTACACATTGCCCCACTTTCATGTTCTCAGTTCTCAGTTCATCATGGGATTAAATAATAATTAAAGCATTGTTAAGTACCACCTCTTATGGCTGGAAAGAGTTTTGTGGCTATAAAATATAAAAATACTAATTTTAGAAAATATTTCACTGATTAAAAGGCAAGCCATCATTTTCCAACCCTTCAAAGTATCTATTATTTATAAAATGAATTAAGATAGTTGTTACAGACTTATGGCTCAATTAAGAAAATGCCACTGTGTAAGACCTGTTACACAAAAGCTATGTCCATAAATGAATTCCTATGGTTTGTTTTTGTTTTGCTGAATTAAACAACACAATACTTTACTCCCCATAAACAATGATCAATTTATACATTTTTTTTTTCAGCCTTGGAAACAAGGTCTGAGTTAGAATTTAGAATTTCTGTCTTTGCCCTGTGGCTTTCTACCCTGTATACAGTACAACTTCCAGGGATTTTGATCCATTCAGGAAGCCATTAACATCTTTATGAAGGGATGTTTCAATACAAAAGAAACATTTATACTTTTAAAAAAATTTTAAATAGAATTTACAAATTTTTATAAACAAAGGCATCTTAAATTACTATGCTGGGTAGTATAGGAGAGACAATATAAAACACAAATTATCACAGCACTGATGGCAATAAATCTGTAGAGGCAAAATGGAGTTAAAGTGACAATCTTGGAAACTAATGTCAAATTTAGTTAATTCTCTGAGGCTTTCTGCTGCCCTCCAGACTAGTATTTTTATAACTGCTTGGGGTGCAGAGGAAAAAAAGTAAAATCTATGACTCTCTCCAAATGAGCAAACTATAGAAGAGCTGTTCATTATTTTGAGGTCCCATAGGGTTATACCTCCCACCCCAAGGACAGCCAAATGTCCAAAACAGAGAAAAAATAAAAAAACAAACATCAAAACACGATATATTAATGTGGAAGAGATTAGGAAGGGATTTTGCTTATCTATAACTTGGTGTTAAGTGGAAGGAAAAATTTACTTCCCCTGAGAACCTGTAACAAGCTGGAACTTGAGTTTCTACTCATGAGATAAAATTATATCAAATGGAGAATTTATTTTAAGTCCGAATTCATTCTGCCCTCCAGATCCAAAAAAAATATTTCAAATGGGGTATTTAATGTAAAATGGCCTCAGACTATGATTTGTCCCTGGTGACTAGCAGAGGCAATATGGGTTTTCCAGAGAAGAATTCAAGTTTAATCCAAGCCTCAAAGCAAATCTACAGATAAAATTCCAAGAAAAATTACCTGTCTATAGTAAAAACAAATAATAATTAGCAAACAAACATAGAGAAGGAAAACACCCATGAGGAATAGTACAACATTTTTGAGAGCTAGCTGAAAAACCGAAGTAGCAGAATACCTTGAGAAATTGAAATAATTAGCCACAGAATATAAGATAACCCCTTTATCATTCTTAAATAGAGAAAAGAGAAGCATAAAAATATACCAAGAAACAAGAGAATCTCAAGTATCAACACACATACATTGAAAAATAATATTGCTTATAGAATGAAATAAATCTCCTTGTTAAACAGCCATGCACATTACCTGTTAGATATATAACCAAGGTGGCAATATTGTGCAATGAGAAAATGATGTTTTCTTCCAATAAATGTTAGTAAGGATAATTGGCTATCCATATGGAAAAAAATATATACCTGTATTCCTTCCAGACATTATAACAAAGAGCAGATTCAGATATTTTGTAGATCTAACTGTGAAAGACAGAACAATAAAACTTCCGGAATATAACATAGAATAAATAAGTTGCATTTATTTTTAAACAAGACACTCAAAATTCTAACTATAATGAAAAAGAGGATAAATTACTACATTAAAGTTAAGTACTTATATTCATCAAAAGACACTATTAAGGAAGTTAAGAGGCAAGCTAGAGCCTGGAAGAAGATATTCACAACATATATATCCAACAAAGTAGTTGTATAAACAGAATATATAATTAATTCCTACAAATCAAGAAAAAACAATAACAAAATCAATATAAGAAATGGGCTAAAAATTTGAAAAGGGATTCCAAAGAAGAGTATATCTAAATGGATAAAAATATATGGAAAGAATTTCAATGTTATTACTTATCAATGAAATGCAAGTTAAATTCATCATGAGATTCAACTGCCTACCCAACAGAATGACTACGATTATAGAGAGTAACCTCATCAATATACAGAGGCTGGGGAACAGTTTACAATCTCACAAACTGTGAATTTGTACAACAGCTTTGGGAAAGTGTTTGGCTGTATATTCTTCTTAAAGCTAAATATTCACGTACATAATGACCCAGAAATTTATCTAACACAATCATGGATACATGTATACCAAAAGAGATGTACAGGAATATTATTTGTGGTAAAAAAAATAAAATAAAACAGGAAAGAACCCAAATCTTCATTTGTAGTAAAATGAATAAATTATGGTTTATTTACTCTACTAAATACAGAAATAAGAAATAACTGGTTACTGCTACAAACAACAACATGGACAAAACTAAAAAATATAATATTGAGCAAACTAAGTCAGGTCCATTGAGTATGATTCCATTCATACCTAGTATAATAATAGGGAAAAATAAAATATTGGAAGTAGTACAACAGATAGCCTTTGGGGGTACTAGTCTGGCTCGATTTTTAACAAAGGTTTTTGTTCTATTTCTTGATCAGGGTAATGATTTCAAGAAATTACTCTGTGCAAATTTTTTGGGGTATAAATTTAGGATTTACATATTTTTGAAATATATGATGCACTTGAGTAAAAATTCTACTCAAAATTATAATAAATGCATACAAATTTCCTCTCATTATACCATTCATAACCATCTGAATGATTCTTCCAGTTCTGCCAGATTTCTTTTTAGCTTTTGCCGCTCTGATAACCAGATGATCAATAGCCCAATGCACAGCTGTTTTGGTAGCCTTGCTTAGAGCAGGGCATGAAAATTGTGATATTTAGAGTCCCTTAAGCCTGAGAATTCTAAGAGTAGGAGGTTGCTTACCTTGATTAGCAGACTCTTTTCATCTCTTCTACCTTGTAGCAAGTTTGATATTATTGATGAATTCCAAAAAGAAATATTGTATTATGTTTGTAAACTGATCTTTTCCTCTGGGCATATTAGATTATATTGGATTCATAAGTTTCCTTGATGGAGTAATCATGTAAATCTCTTGTGCCAGTAGGGTGTTGAGTCCCTATTGTTTGGTGGGTAGGGACTCACAGATTAATGGCATGGCAAAGGACAGAGTTGAGGGCTTTTAATGTTGGAGTTTTGATTTTGGGAGTTCGATGCTGAAGCTGGAACCCCAAGGATAGAGATATACAGCAATTGGCCTGATAATCTACAGCTGACCTTGTGGAGAGAAGCAAAGCCTAGAGAGCCTCATAGTCTATAGCTGACCTTGTGGAGAAAACAGAGTAGCTGAGCTCAGAGGAACCCAGGAAGGCTGAACCCTCGCAGACATCAGCAGTCATTTTGATCCAACATGTGAAAATAGCCTTTGGTGAGGGAAGTAACTTATGCTTTATGGCCTGGTATGTATAAGCTCCTACCCCAAATAAATATCCTTTATAAAAACCAACCAATTTCTGGTATTTTACCTTAGCATGCCTTTAGCTATTACACACCTCATGACCCCTAAATACAACATCTTTACAACAGACTTGTGTACAATCCTTTATCATTTGTAAAATAAATTTCTGCAAGGTTCTTTAGAAACCATGTAAAGAATAGTCATTTAAACTTCATTCTATAAACAAGAAAACAAGTTCAGCATAATCAAATTAATTCTTCAGCTCTTATGTGGTAGAGAACTTGAGAAAATAAAATTTCTCAAGTTTGATCTACATATACCCATATTTTCTTTGTTGAAATGTAACATTCTTAAAAATAAGGTTCATGTATATTTCTTTAGTGTCTCTCTGCAATGTATCCTACAGTTGTCAGCATGCAGCAGATAATCAATAAGTGTGTGTGGAAAGATGGTAACCTACTATGGTTTTGTTAATATTTGAGCACCTAAAAGCACATCAGTCTGAGAAAAGACCTGGATGATTAAACACATCTCAATTCCATGGGATAAGTCATGAGCATTTTGCCTTCTTTGTAAAATAAGCTTTTAACTTATTGAAAAGCCAGACTTGTGAGAAGATAGTTGACATATAATCAGATATTAGAATAAATAGACTAATATTTCATTGTGTTAAATGCTACTGCTTAAAATAATAATATAAATTCTAATCTGGTTTTCAAATTATTTAAAAAACATATAGTTTTTAGTTTCAGTGCTTGCAGAGAGAACCAACCATAGTTAACATAAAGGCTCAAAAGATAACCAGAATCTGTGTTCTCCTTATCTTAATCAGATTCAACATCTTTCAATATGCTGCTGTAAAAGACGAGATCGAAGCACAAGCAGTGCCAGTCAGCATTTAAATTACACTTTTCCAAAGGAAAATTCAAGAGCTCAAAACTCTGAAAAGAAATGACAATATTTGCCTTATTGAATCTTCTTCCCCTTGATTATAAAGAGATTCATAAGTGCCCTGACAGTTGCTGCAGTGAGAGATACTTTATCTAAGGTGAAATATAAAAGGAATAACCCAGACATCCTGATGATGAAATTTCATATGGTGGCTTTCTAAAGGGCATTAAATTAAAAGCTCACTATCATTCTCACAAATATAGTTTATCTTACTCTAAGACTAAGTACAAATAACCTCCCTCAATTCTGAGATAGTAGACACCAGTGGAAAGTATTCCAGATCCTTATCTTAAAGTATCATGATTCAAATTCAAACTTCAGGTATGTCAGGAGTATATCATGTATCTCCATCTAACTATCTTGTGGCTTTTATTTAGAAAAGTTGTAGGTTTACAGAAAAATCATGCAGAAAGTATTGCATTCCAAAATAATCCCTTCACACATACAGTTTTCTCTATTATTAACACTTTGTATTAATGTAATACTTTAGTTAAAACTTATGAAGGAATACTATTATAGTTATACTATTAACTATAGTCCATAAGTCACAATAGGGTCATTGTGTTGTACAGTTCTATATTGTTTTTCTTAATTTTTATTATGGTAACATATATACAATCTAAAATTTCTCCTTTTAACCACATTCAAAATACAACATGGTGATGTTAATTACATATACAATGTAACTAACATACACAATTACATAAACAATGTAGTGTTAGCATCATGGCCACCAATACCAAAACTTTTTTCCATTACCCCAAATACAAACTCTCTACAAATTAACATTAACTCCCCATTACTACACCCACTCCAGGCAGTGGTAACCTGAGTTCTAGTTTCTGACTCTATACATTTGCTTATTCTAATTATTTCACATAAGGGAGTTCATACAATATTTGTCTTCAACATGATGTCTTCAAGGTTCACCCATGTTTTTGAATATATCAGAACTTCATTCCTTTCACAGCTGGATATTAATTTTTTATATACCATATTTTGTTTATCCATTTATTTGTTCATGGATACTTGGGTCACTTCCATCTTTTGGTAATTGTGAATAATGCCCCTATGAACATTGGTGTGCAAATATCTGTTTGAGTCCCTGTTTTCAAATATTTTGGATATATATCTAGAAGAGGTAATTCTATATTTAATTTTCTGAAGACCAACCAAATTGTTTTCCACAGTGGCTGTACCATTCGATATTACCATTAACACTGTATAAAAGTTCCTCTTTATCCACATCCTTGCCAACCCTTGTTATGGTTCATCTTCTGTTTTTGTTTTAATAATAGCCATCCTAGAGGTGTGAAGTGGTTTCTTATTGTAATTTTGAAAAATATTTCTCTAATGGCTATTGAGCATATTTTCATGTACTTATTGGCCATTTATATATCTTCTTTGGAAAAAAATCTTTTCCCACTTATTAAATGGGTTGTTTATCTTTTTGTTGTTGACTGTAGGAGTTCTTTATATTCTGGATAAAATATTTTCTCCCATTCTATAGATTTTCATTTCATTTTCTTGGTAATGGCCCTTAAATGCACCAATGCTTTTAAAAATCAGAATCCTACTTATCTATTTTTTCTTTTGTTCCTTGTGCTTTGGGTGTAAAATCTAAGACTCCATCTTCTAATAGAAAGTCCTGAAGATATTTCCCTAAGTTTTCTTCTAAGAGTTTTATTTTATTAACTTTAATATTTAGGTCATTGATCCATTTTGAATTATTATTCAAATTATAAATTGTATGGTGAATGGTAGGTGTCCAACTTCAATTCTTTTACACATGGATATCTGGTTTTGCCAGCATTTGTTGAAGAGACTATTCTTTCCCCATTGAGTGGACCTATTAAAAAATCAACCAGCTGTAGATGTGTGGATTTATTTTTGGACTCTTAATTCTATTCCATTGTTCTACCTTTATGATAGTACCACACCATTTTAATTAGTGTACCATTATAGTAAGTTTTGAAATTGGGAAGTGTGAGTCTTCTAACTTTATTTTTCTTTTTCAAAATTGTTTTGGCTATCTGAAACCCCTTACAATTCCATTTGAGGGTCAGCTTTTCCATGTCTGCAAAAAAAGGCTGCTTTAATTTTTATTGGGATTACATTCAATCTGTAGACCACTTTAGGTAATAATAACATATAAACAATAATATTTCTTATAAACTATGAACACAGGATGCCTTTCCATTTATTTAGGTCTTTAATTTCTCTCAGCAATGTTTTATAATTTTCAGAAGTTCTCACCTCAGACTATATCTTTATATATTGCATCTTTATATATTATATGCACATAATCAAAGATTTTAATTATTGTTTTACACATTTGCCATTAAGTTACAGAGGGGGAAAAGTTACAAACCAAAAAAATTACAATAATATAGTATTTTATATTTGCCTATGTATTTAGTTTTACTGATGTTCTTTATTTCTTCTTATGTCTTCTAATTAACTGTCTAGTGGCCTTTTATTTTCACCTGAAAGACTCCCCTAGCATTTCTTTTAATCTGCTGATGAACTTCTTCATAATTGTTTTTCTAAAATGTCTTAAGTTCTCATTCACTCTTGAGGGATAATTTTGCCAAACATAGAAGTCTTTGATTGACAGTGTTGTGCTTTAATTACTTTAAAATATGTCATCCTCTGCCTTATGGGCTCTAGGATTTCTGATAAGAAATAGGCTGTTAAGCTTTTTGAGTATCCCAACTATGTGACACATTGCTTCTCTCTTGATCCTTTCAAAATTCTCTATTTGTCTTTGGCTTTTTACAATTTTACTGTAATGTGTCTTGGTGCAGATCTCTTTGAGCTTATCCTGTTTGTAGTTCATTGAGCTTCTTTGATGTGTATATTTGTCTTTAATAAGATGTGGAAAGTTTTCAACCATTATTTCTTCAAATATTTTCACTCTTCCTTTTTTCTTCTGGGATTTCTGTGATAAATTTTTGGCATGTTTAATGGGTCCCACAAGTCCCTCAGGTCTGTTTATTTTTCTTCATTTTCTTTCTGCTCCTCAACATTGGATGATTTCAGTTATCTTTTATTCAAGTTCATGGATCCTTTATTTCTATTGCTCAAATCTGATGTTGAATTCCTCAAGTGAGGTTTTCATTTCAGTTGTATTTTTAAGCTCCAGAATTTCTGTTTCCATCTAATAAATTCTACCTCTTTATTTTGCTCAGACAATGTTTTCCTAATTTTCTTTAGTTTTTGTGTGTGTGTGTGTGTGCAGTTTCCTCTAGCTTTTTGAACATGTTTAAGACAGTTGGTTTAACATCTTTGACTAATAGTTCCAGTGAATGAGCTTCCTCAGGGATGGTTTTTATCAAATTCTCTTTCATCTTGAGAATAGCCCATACTTTCCTCTTTGTGTGTTTTGTAAATTTTTTGTTGAGAACTGGGTATTCAGAGTATTATGTTGTTTTAACCCTGTAAGTCTAATTCTCCACACCTCTGGGATTTCTAGGGCTTTTGTTGTTGTTGCTGTTATTGAGGACTAAGGCTATCCATTTTTTGTTTTTGTTTTTGTTTTTTTTTTATTTTTTTAAATTCATTTTGTAAAAATATTACATTAAAAAAATATGAGGTCCCATTCAACCCCACCACTCCCACTCCACCACTCCCCCACCCAGCAACACTCTCTCCCATCATCATGACATATCCATTGCATTTGGTAAGTACATCTCTGGGCATTGCTGTACCTCATGGTCAATGGTCCACATCATAGCCCATACTCTCCCACGTTCCATCCAGTGGGCCCTAGGAGGATCTACAATGTCCGGTAATTGTCCCTGAAGCACCACCCAGGACAACTCCAAGTCCCAAAAATGCCTCCACATCTCATCTCTTCCTCCCATTCCCTGCACCCAGCAGACACCATGGCCACCCTTCCCACACCAATGCCACATTTTCTCTGTGGACCTTGGATTGGTTGTGTCCATTGCACATCTATGTCAAGAGGAGGCCCAGATTCCACATGGATACTGGATGCAATCCTCCTGCTTTCAGCTGTAGGCACTCTAGGCTCCATGGTGTGGTGGTTGACATTCTTCAACTCCATGTCAGCTGAGTGGGGTAAGTCCAAAAAATCAGAGTGTAGAAGCTGAAGTCTGTTGAGGCTCAGGGCCTGGCTATCATATTGTCAGTCCAGAGATTCAAATCCCCTAGATATATCTTAAACCCCAGCACCAACTACAATTCCAGTAAAGTAGCATGAAAGCCTTGTGAAAAGAGATCCCATCTGTGTCCAGCTCCATCACGCAGAAACACCAAGGGCTATCCATTTGTGACTCTCCCAAACAAACTTTGCTTCCACACAGGAAAAGGAAAGAAACAAGGTATTGTCTCTTTAAGACTTACATGTCACCTTTGCCTGTGTTATTGAAATGATGACTGCCCACCATACATGCCCCCAGTGAGTTAAAGCAATGATCAGCAGTCAGGCTACCCCAATGTTATTGGTCATTCTAGCATCAGCAAACCTCAAAAGGAATGTGGTCTGCAGGCCTCACAGCTGCCTACTATGTGATTAGGGGATGTCGGATGGTAACTACTACAAAGAAGGTGAAATTCACCAGTATTTACTGAAATTTAGCACCCTCTTCATCTAGCTCTTCCCTGGATTTTCCAAGTGTTCCACTAGACTCCACAGTTCCAAAATAATTGATTTATATAGTACCTGCCAGTTCAATAGTTGTTTTTGTGGACAAAATGATTTTTTGAGCTTTTTATTCTACTATCTTTGCCAGCCTCCTGTAAACAGGCAAATATTTAAAACAGTGTTTTATGAGACACTTTACAAAGGATTTCAAAAGGTTTGGGTGTACTTTAATAAGGTAATCAATGTGTTACCAACTCTTCTTTGCTTGAAAATTTTTAGTTAATATTTTATTTTTAAAGAAGCTTTAGATTACATAAATGTTACATAAAAAACATAGGAGATTCCCATATACCCCACTCAATTCCTTCCATACTTTTTCCCATTAACATCTTTCATTAGTGTGGTACATTTGTTACAATTGATGAACACATATTGAAGCATTGCGACTAACCATGGGACCGTAGTTTATGTTATAATTTACATTTTGCCCTGCACAATTGTATAGGTTTTGACAAAATACATAATGGCCTGTATTCATCATTTCTTGCTTGACTTTAATGTTGTAATTATACATTGCTGAAGGGTAAATTGCTCTATCTGTAAGTAACAGCAAGTGCTTAAACTTCAAGAACAGAAATAAATTGGGCATATTTTTTTAAAAATTGATTTTCAATCTGTACAGATTTCACCAAGGTCTAATCACAGCCTCTTGCTTCCAGTTTATGCTGGTGTACTCTTTGGTGGGGTGGTGGTGGAAGTAGAAGGGGTGATTCAGGGAAGGGAAAAGATTATTTGTAATAAACATTGTACCTCTATTTATTAAGACAGCATTTTTATGGTTACAAAAAGTATACAGTACTATTATTGCATGAAAAACATTATTTTTAAATTGTCACCTTAGAATACCTCTAATTCAAATTTATGCATTATTTCTTTTTCATTTATATATGTTTAACATTAAATTCCCTTATGCATATTTTTAAAGTAAACTCTACCCTTTTGAGGTGTACAATTCTATGAATTTTAACAAACATGTAGAGTCATGTAAATTGGATTACTAAATTCATATTTAATTAAATATTACATAGGAATATTAATGTTGGTTTAAATTGATTTAAAAACTCTGGTTAGTAAGGAAAATTAGAAGTGGTAGAAAGGAGATACAGTTTCCTTACAAATATACTATCCAGATCAGGTGGTATTTTCTCTAAGAGGCAGCCTAGGATATACAGTCCTAGGTCTTATACCTAGGTTCCAATTCTACCTCTATTAACTGTGACTTTGAACAGATTCCTAAATCTCTTTGGATTTACTTTCTCCTTCTGTGATAGGGAGATAATAGTATAAATCTCACAAGATTGCTGGGAAGAGAGAATAAATGTAACAATGTACTATTAATGTGTCTGTATTATAGAAAATGCTCAATAAATAGCTATTGTTATTTATTTTATACTATGTGTGTGTTTGTGTATGTACACATTTGCATTTATGTATTTTATAAACATATATATTTATATGATAGGTAGATAAATAGATGGAGCCCCCTCTTTGATATAAGAAGCATAATTTAACATTTCCCTAGCCCCAAGGATACCTTCAGAATTGAGAAATCTTAGAACATTTGCAGTGTCGTGGCACAGGCAATTTTGAGAACTGATTGTTGTAGGTTTGACTTTCATTATAGAATAATTTGTCAAGGCAGTGAGAGAAGAGCTGGAAGGAAAGTTAGACCTTTCTGGTGAACTCCAAATCTCTTAAGACTTATGGTAAGAAAAGGGTATAGACTTTTAGCCAGCAGTCAAAATATATATTTGTTTCTAAATTATTTCTTTTGATGCCCTGGACAACAAAATTCAGTATCTAACAGCAAAACTCAGGCTCTGAATTTTAAAGTGATATATCTAAAACCAAGTGAAACAAGGAATATATAGCTAAATAGCTCTACAGACTGATAAAATCATTATGAAAGTGATTTTCCTATATTTATCAAAAGTTTAATAATTGGTGAATATTTACATAAATTATATGTAAATTTTATATGTATACATTCTTCCATTGCATAGGAGTATTAAGTTTTGCAATAAAATAAGCTGTTAGAGTGTATTTTCAAAGAAAATAGGGAAAAATGTATATTGCCTAATATAAATAAAGATTTTTTTCACCTACAATATATAAATTTGCCTTTAGAATGATAGTAGAAATAGATATTATTTCCTGTTTAGAGATTATTAATCTGAGGCTTGGGTAGGCTTTGACACTTGATGACTATCACCAAATTTGTGGGAATCAGTTGAGTTCGAACCAGGGACTCCAAAGCTAATTTAGGAAATATTTAAAGGAGTTCTACATTTTAGAGAATAAAGAAAGATACACTTTAGTTCAAATGAATTCTCCTTTATAAGTAAGACTCTAACATGATGATCCTTGCTCCGTAGATATCAGGACTGGAGCAGAACTGCCATATTATGGTCAGCCCCACTCTGAGAAAAAACAATGAAAATAAACTCTTCCTGAGTTCCTGCTGAGTACCTTGAAATTGTTAAACAAAGAATAGCTGACATTTTATATTAAACTGGTAAATTAACACAAAATGGCTCAAAGAAAATTGTTGGAGGTAAATATCATATAAAGAATCACTTTGAAATAATGTCAGGGTCTTGTGGATGAGCAGGTGTTTTACACTTTGTTGTGGATTGGAGCTATGTACCCATAAAAATGTCCTTAAACTTAATCCATACCTGTGTGTGTGTGTGAACCCCTGGTAAATAGGGCATTTGATGAGGTTACCTTAGTGAAATTGTGGTCCAACACAATCAGAATGGGTCTTAGTTCTACCACTGGAGTCCTTTATAAGCAGAATGAAATTCAGACAGATAAAGAAAAAGCCACAAGGGGCATCCAGAAGCTGGAAGTCAATGGGACCTGGAAAGGAAAAGAGAAGCCAGAAGCCGGGAGAGTCTGCTATGTGACAAAAAGAAATTTAATTTTACTCCTCCCAGCCTCTAAACCATGAGCCAATAAATTCCTCTTATTTAAGTGAACCCATTGCATGGTATTTGCTTTAGCAATAAGGAAACTAAAACACATCTATTGGTATTTTTTTGCATGAAAGACTTTCATTGTTTTAATTTGAAAAATGTAATGTTGGACAAATTGTTGATTGATGCTAAGTCCCAATAAAAAAGTAACATAAACAGAGACATTTAACAGCTGAGATTGGTTATGAGTGCTAGAAAGTATAAGAAACTGTCTCTATTTGCAAAATTTTCAGATTGATCAGATAAATGCTACTTCTGTCATTTTCCTGAAAAACTTATATTACCAAATCTTGCATTACTTCAGCAGAAGAGATTGTGTTTTTCCTAAATGGCAAAAAGTACCAATAATTAAATTATCACCATTCTGAACAGTTGGGTGTGTATTCTGTTAAGTTTAAAGATGTCTTCTTATTTCCTCACCTGAATCACAGACAAGGTAGAAATTATTCCTATTTTATAGATGAAGAAAGAGAGATTTAGTAACTTTATCAAAATGTGCAATTTGTAGGGAAATCATTTAAAAACAGATCTCAAAATTTGGGGCTCTGGTCTTCTTTTCTTTCTAAACAATTATTTAATAACCTTGTGAGTCTCAAAAAGGTACATCCCTGTTCCAAATGTCTCAAGCACAGATATTCCTCTCCCACATCTCTGCCAGCTTTGTGCCTGGGCTACAATTTGACAGCTATCTACTAACATCATGAACACATTTACCAAATGTGGTAATCTATTATTTATTTGTTGTAGTCAGAATTTACGATACATGCAGGAGAACAGATAAGCATACACATATAAATCCCTGACATTAGAATGCAATATAAGTTTAAATTTTGCTTTTTTGTTTTTGTTGTGATGTTTTCTAAAACTGGAATGCTTGTACATACAGAACAACTCAGTTGTTCATAAGACAATGAATAGATAAGTGATCTGGAGGCAATAAAACATTGTACTAGGAAAAATCATCTGTATTGAAATCACTTGTTGGTTATGTTAACAGTACAGTTTCTTGGTCAATATCCCAAAACTGAATTTTTCAGCATTGTTTTTGCAGCAAGCAACCTTGAAGTCTGAGATAATGTCTTCTTCAGAACAAGAGATGCTCATTGCTGAAGAAACAGTCAATTCCTGAATCTGGGCTGTGATGCTAATTTATTTCATGTGTAGCATTCAACTAGGTCCTTCCCTAGCATCCCCGTGGGACTAAATGGCATGCTAGCTGTGCTATAAATAATAAATTCCTTTGTCTCTGATGTGGGATCTTGTGTCATCTGCCAGAGTCTAGGAAGCTGTATAAGCCAGATAGCCAAATGAATAAGTAGAGTAAAATACCAGGCCTTCTTTTCAAACACTGCATCACTGAAATATTGTAATGACCAAACCTGGTTTCTAAAAGAACAGTTAACTGAAATCCAGAGTGAATCCCATGTATTTTCTATTAGAAGCATGTATGAGACTGTCTGCAGGAGACTCCAATCTCCTAACTATAGCTCATTTTATAGCTCTATAAAGATAGAAAAACTTACCTATAATTAGATATTCTCTGTTATTGATAAGAACCAGGGAAATGCCCAAAGAAACAGAGAAAGAAATAGAAGTTTGAATACAAACTGCAAAGCAAAGGATTTCTTATGGATCATGATTAGTTTTGGGAATTCATCCACTGATTGTTGGAACAAGGAAGAGCTCAGGTAGTCTTATTACCCACAGTGATAAACTAATACCAGATTATTAGGTAGCACAAGAATGTCTGCCATACCTACTAGCATGGTAATCTCAATACGTTTGAGCTTACAGGTAGAATGTAGCTGCCATGCAGGGAATCTTATTAGCAATTATTCTTAATAGTCCATATACCTGTTTTTTGGGGGGGGTTAGAATTAATAGTAGTCCTTCAGGAAAGGTTCAGTGGTAGAGGGGTAATGAATGCCAGTCCAAAATGAGGAACAGGATCCAAGGCAGGAAGATCATGATGGGAAGAGGAGTGAGGAACAAGGAAATTTATGGACAGAAAGAATATAGTCACCCATATCCAGAAGGTACCAGGTTACTTGGTGGATCAAACAGTAGCTTTGCAGTAGGCTAGACTACTCTGTCCCAGATCATGCTGGGTGACTTGATTCTTTGACTTGGTTGAAGATGGGGCTGAAGTTGGAGTCATAATCTGTGTCTGTCTGAAGATGGTAAGAGAGCCAGATTATAAAAACTATGAGTGGCAGGGATTGGAGGGGAGATGACACTAAGTAAAGACTATCAAATCAAAGTAGTAGGTAAAAGGCCCAATAAAATTTTGCTGTCATCTAAATGTTTTCTATTTTCCTGCAAGAATTTCTTACCAGCCTCCGTAATTGAAAAGGTTCAGACATTTCTTTACCACAGTATGCAGAGCAGTTTAGCCATCTAACCAAATGTTTTTTGTTTGGCACCTCAATTTACACCCTGTTACCCTCTACTAAATCTACTAGCAAATTTTTCAGGCAGATGCTGCTTTTTAAAATTTCTTTTTCTTTTTCTGTAAGAAAAAAGGTCTGCTACATAACTCACCTTTAATTACCATTTATACTTAAAAATAAAGTTTATTGTTTAAAAGCCATTACTTCTATAAAAAAGGCAACGGAGGATCTTCTCAGTTAATTTTTTAAAGTTATTTTTCCTTGATGAAAAATGTACCAATAAAAGAAAATTAGAATAACATATTTTACTCACAATGTTATTTAAATATGGATGGCAAACTTTATTTTTGAACTGTTTTCCTAGATATGAACTTCCTAGAATGAAGTGTTCCTGCAGTTTTATTTTTAAATGCCACTTCTTCACATTCAGCTACTCTACTTCACCTAATTAGAGCTCTGATGCAGAGGGAAAATGTGAGAACCACTAGGGAGGGATAAATCATGAAGATTAGAATTAAAGCAAAGACAGGACGATTTTTTCAACTCATTTTCCACAAGCAAACAGGCCTCTTTTCTTGTGGATAGAGCAAAAATCAAATTAGGATATTGCAGATGAAGAACTGTGGGCATGCCACACAAACAGTACAGGAATTTCAATTATCTAAGCACATATCAATCCTGAGATTTCAATGTAAGACTTAAAGGAATTAAAAAATAATAATAAATCTGCCAGAATGATTTTACATGGGCTAAGTCTAAAATCCTTTATCATTGCCAAGTATACCCTTCTCCCCATATTGGAAGGCATGCATTTGTGTATGCTAATGTAATCTTTAAAACCTCTACACTTAGAAAAAGGGATGATCTAGGCTGCTGGAAGAAATTAGACAGTGTCTTAATAGTTAAAGACTATCTTTGTGTCCCTGACTATGTGACATGTAAAGTGGGCAATGGAAAAGAAATTGAGAATACAGCACCTAGTTTCATGTAACTTTTAACTTTAGAAGATAATAATTTTATAGACAGGATATCATTGCCATCTTCATTGCCTTCTTCATCTTCTTCTTTATCATCATCATTATCCTCACCATTACCATCATCATCTTAAGGTAAGATAGTCTACATTCCTTGCTGAATAAACTATACTTACAACAGCGTAGGAAAGAAATTGAGTGTTATAAGTCATGATAGTGGGGGCTACTTAATGTTAGAGCAGCTGGGAAGTGCTTTGAGGTAAATGTCTTAGATAGAAAGAAAGAAAATATTGCAGGACATTACAGATAGGGGAACAGAACATGTAAACTGATAGAAATCAGAATAAATTGGCAGAACATGTTGGATGTAAAGAACACAGGGATAACTGTAATGTTAACCTTGTATTATGACATGAAAGGAAATAAGTTTGGCTAGAAATGAGAACGATGAAAATGAAAGGAGGTGCCTGTAGTGTATGCAGGGTTGCAAGCATGGTAGCAGTGAGGAAGCATGAGCTCTGAATTAATGGGAGACACAAAACAGAATAGAAAAGTCCTGATGTATTAAAGTACACCAAGGAAAAAAATGGCACTAGATATTTCAACAGAGTGGATTCAATATTGGGTATCAGGGACCTTAGATTTGGAGGAAAGGAGGTGATTGCTAAAGGAGCAAAAAGGGAACAACGATGTATCCAAAGGACATAACTGTAGAAATTATCTAATATTCTGTGGCTAGGGAAACTAAAGGGTAGGTGGTGGATTATCAGAAGCTAGGGGAGGCCGTGAAAGATGGGATCTAGTCTGCTGAAGAGAGAGCGTTTTCTAATTCTTTCTGGACCTGCTGAAAATATGTTGCTGTGCTGGTTCTAGGAGTGGTAAAAGCAGCTAAAGCCTGGGACTAACTTCTGGTATTGGGATGAGGTGGCACCAGTCATTGGTCATGATACTAGAAACTGCAAGAAAGCAGGAAGTTAATCTCTTTCCCACTCCTGGTTTAAAGTCTCCCACTAAAGCCTACTATTATCAGTGCCTCAAAAAACTAGGTGGCAAAAAAGGTTGCAAAATTCAGTTTCTCAGCTCGTAGCTCCAGCCTCAGAGAGCAGAGTGTAAAATGTTGGCCTTGGCTGAAAGACTGTAAATAAATATCAGGCATACTTGATTCCTTTCCTTACTTCATTATGATTAGATGTCTGTTGACAAATTGTAGAACACATTGAAAATGAAATGCATTATCTTGAATTGATATTCATGCTACCACTGAGAACTCAGGAAATGGCTATTGCTTCCTGGCCTAGCTGAAGTTTCTAATTTGTATTCAAGGGTTATTTCAAAACAGCAAAACGGCTGTGAAGGAGACAATTAAAAACTCTCCTTAACTTACGGATTTTCACTTGCTTCTCTCCTTTACAGTATTACCTTCCTTGGTTTGGGAGTGTTTCTTTGTCTCCCTGACCTCCTTCCCTGTCCAGCAATATAAATGATTGAAGATGTTCTATGGATTCCCATTTAAAAACCGGCAACAGGATTGATGGCTACATTAGTGGTATGTGCCTGAGAGGAAAGGAACAGCATTGGGCAAATGTAGTTAAGAAGAAATAGGTTATTGCTCTCTCTATATTAGTTTTGCTTGTAGTAGAAAAACAAAGGATTATTATATGAGGATGTTAAACCCTTAGACCTAGGTATAAGGGTCCAGGAAAACATATAGTTTCCTCACTTCCCTCCCGCCCCCCTTTCATATTCTCCTTTTCCCTCCCTCCCTTCTTCCTTCCTTTCCTCCTGTTTCCTTCCTTCCTGTCAGTCTTCCTGCCTTCCTTTATTCAAAGAATAAGAAACAAAAATGACTTTTACGGTATTATTTTGTTAAAAGGCTTAACCAATACAGATGTTATTGGGGAAAAAAAAGATATCCATGCTCATTTCTACAACGTTATATACTATGAGAGGTCATGTCTGAAAAACAGGAGTAAGGTGCGGGGGTAATTAGTGAAAACTGAAGCAGAAAGATTAACAGATATCTCTTATGTTGAATGAGATTTTATTGTAAGACCACAGGTAGTCATTGAACCTTCTCAAACAAAAGAGTGACAGGATGAGATTTGCATTAGAGGACAGCTCTAGTTGGAGGAAGAATGGACCAGGAGGGGCAGAGATGCCAGTGAAAAGACTATTGTAAAAATTCAGGCAAGAATTTCAGTGTAGTGGTCCCCAAAGGGCCTCCAGCAGGAGAGGAAATGTGTAGCCACCATCGTCTAGGATATGTATACCTGTGTGATATGTGTGGGGAGGAAGAATGGCTGGGAAGGTGAAATTTCCTGCAAATATACGGGTGATGAATCAAGAGGCAGGGAACTGATTAGGACAGCAGTGCTTTTGCTTCCCATTTCATGCAGATAAGTGTTCACACATTCTGCATTTTTAACCACCTACCTAAATGATTCTTAGGTACATTAGAGTTTGAGGACCATTACCCTGGACTTTTTCTTTCCATGCTGAAACATTTATTCTTCGTTTGCTAGTACCTGTCATGCCTGCTATGTTACAAAAGTTCAACAGTTTATAGACTTTCCTGCTGTCTAATGTCCTAATTTTGCTGACTCTTAATCATTCGTTTGTGAATGAAGAGGTGTTGTGGGAAACTGGCTTACCTGTTCTTATTTTAAATGTTACACCTGTTCTATTGTAGATGTTGCAGTTGTTAGATGGTGCAGTTGTTTCCTATTATTGTAAATGATGTTGCAGTTCTAATAGCAAACAGCTGCTTGGTAGTTTCCAATAAACAGGTGGAAACTAGGGTTGAGGCTCTCAGTTCAGAAGCTGCGAGTTCCCTGGTCCCATCTTTATTTCCTCTCTTGTGTCTCTCTCGCTGTCCCTTTATTTTGTAAAGTTCCGTGTTGCTTTTCCTTCGTGCCAACCTATCGCTGAGCTGATCACAGCAAAGAGGTAACAATATCAGATTTAGAACAAGGCAGTCTCCAGGGAATATTTGAAATACACTTACCCTTATATCACCTTAACCTACAGATCCCCAGCCATATTTCCTTTCCTGGCTTATTTATATTTTTAATGTATTTTTTGAAGAATTTAGGTTTACAGAAAAATCATGCAGAAAATAAGAATTCTCCTCACACATGCAATTTCCGTATTATTAATATTTTAAATTCATGTGATTACAGAAGAAACAATATTATTAAAACTATACTAATAACTGTAGTCCATATTTTACAGTATAATTCACTATGTCATACACTCCTAGGGTTTGCAAAATTTTTATTCTAGTAGCATGCATACAACCTAAAATTGTCTCTTTTACCCACATTCAGATATATATATTCAAAGGAATTAATTATATTCACAAGGTTGTGCTACCATCACCACCATTACAAACATTTTTCTGTCACCCCAGACAGAAACTATACCAAGTGAGCTTTAACACCCCATTCCCTACCCCCACCCTGGCCCCTAGTAACCTGTATTCTAGTTTCTGACTCTAGCAATTTGCTTGTTCTTACTATTTCATATCTTTGAGTTCATCTAATATTTGTCCTTTTGTGTTTGGTATACTTCAGCCAAGATTAAGTCTTTAAAATGTATTCATATGGTCACTTGTATCAGAACTTCATTCCTTTTTTATGGCTGAATAATATTCCATTGTATGTATGTACCATGTTTTGTTTATCCATTCATCAGTTGATGGACACTTGATTTGCTTCTATCTTTTCCCAATATGAATAATGTCTCTGAATATCTGTGTGCAAATATCTGTTTAAATCCCTGTTTTCAGCATTTCTGGGTATATAAATAGACATTGGATTACTAGAACATATGGTAATTATATACATAAATTTCGGAGGAACCACCAAACTCTCTTCCACAGCAGATGTACCATTTAACATTCCCACTAACAATGAATGAGTATTTGTGTTTCTCCACTGCTCTCCAACACATGCTGTTTGCCATTTTTTAAATAGTAACCATTTTTTTATTGAGTGTGAAATGGTATCTCATTGTGGTTTTGGTTTGTATTTCCCTGCTGGCTAATGATATTCTGCATCTTTTCATGTGGTTTTTGGTCATTTGTATATCTTTGGAGAAATGTCTACTCAAGTCTTTGCTAAATTTTAATTGGGCTGTTTGTCTTTTTGTTGTTGAGTTGTAAGATTTCTTTATATATTGTGAATACTATACCCTTAAGGTATGTGTGGTTCCAAATAAATTCTTCCATTCTGTAAGTTGTCTTTTACATTCCTGATAAAATCATTTGAAGCACAATATTTTAAAAATTTTGATGAGGTCCCATTTAGTATTTTTTTCTTTTGTTGCTCATGCTTTCAGTATAAAGTCTAAGAAATCACTGCCTAACACAATGTCCTAAAGATGCTTTCCTATATTTTTTCTAGGATTTTTTTATAATTCTGATTAGTATATTTAGGGCTTTGATTCATTTTGAGTTAATATTTATATGGTATGAGGTAGGGATCCACCTCATTTTGTTTGCATGTGGACATGCATATGGACATGTTTGGGACACCTTCCCAAACAGCATTTTGTGGAAGAAACTATTCTTTCCCAATTCCATGAACTTGGCATCCTTGTCAAAAATCTGTTGGCTATAAATATAAGGATTGATTTCTGAACTCTCAGCTTGATCCCATTGGTCTGTGTATTTATCCTTGTGTCAGTGCAATACTGTTTTGATTACTGCACTTTAAAATTAGTTTTAAGTTTGGTAAGTATGAATCCTCTAACTTTGTTCTTTCTTTACAAGATAATGTTGACTATTCAGGGCCCCTTGTTTCCATATATATTTTATGATTGTCTTTCCTATTTATGCAAAGAAGGCTTGGGAAAATTTTATTAGGTTGTATTGGATCTGTAAATTTCTTTGCGTAGAATTGACATTTTAAAAATATTTAGCTTTCCAATCCATGAACACAGAATTTCCTTCCCTTTATTTAGTTCTTTTTTGATTTCCTTCAGCATTGATTTGTAGTTTTCTACATACAAGTCCTATATATCCTTGATAAGATACATTCCTAGATATTTGATTCTTTTAGTTCCTAGTGTAAATGGAGTTTTTATTGGTTTCTTCTTCAGATTGTTCATTGTAGTATATAGAAAAGATCAATTTTTGCATGTTGAACTTGTACCCTACCACTTTGTTGAATTTATTAGTTCTAATAATTTTGTTGTAGATTTTTCATTGCTTTCTGTATATAGGATCATGGTATCTGCAAATCATGAAAGTTTTCCTTCTTTCTGATTTGGATGTCTTTTACTTCTTTCTTTTGCCTAATTGCTCTGGCTAGAACTTCCAATACAATGCTGAATAACAGTGTTGACAGTGGACATCCTTGTTCTGTTCCCAATCTTGGAGAGAAAGCTTTCAGTCTTTTACCACTAAGTGTGATGTTAGGAGTGGATTTTTTCATATACACTCTTTATCATGCTGAGTAAGTTTCCTTCTCTCACTAATTTCTTAAATGTTTTTATCAAAATGGGGTCTGGATTTTGTCAAATGCATTTTCTATCTCAAATTGTGATGATCATAGTTTCCTACTTTTATGTAGTACCATCTATTTTCCTTTCAGATTTCAATAATCGCTTCATATATTTTGGGACTCCGCCATTATGCTCATATATATTTTTAATTGTTAAGTCTCTTGTTGAGCTATATATAATTACCTCTTTCTATTGTAACAGTTTTGACATAACTCCTACTTTTTTTCTCATATTAATATAGCTAACTCAGCTCTCTTTCTGTTGCTGTTTGCATGGTATATATGTTTTCTGTCCTGTTATTTTTAACTTATTTATTTGATTTTATGATCACTCTTTTCTAAACAGTTTATTGTTTGTTCATAGTTTTTTAAAAATGCATTGTGCCAACCTCTATTTTTTGACTGTAGAGTTGAAACCATTTATATTTAAAGTAATTTCTGATAATATAAGACTTCCCTCTGTTATTTTGCTATTCTATCTTTGTAAGCCTTATAACTTTTTTTGACCCCCGAATTTTCCATTAATGCCTAATTTCATATTTACTTGATTTTTTGTATTATACCATTTTGAATCCCTTCTGATTTCTTTCTGTTTTAAGATTTATTTTTTATTTATTTCTCTCCCTTCCTCCCCCCACCTCCCCATTGTTTGCTCCTTGTGTCCATTTGCTGCATGTTCTTCTGTGACCGCTTCTATCCTTATCAGTGGCACCGGGAATCTACGTTTCTTTTTGTTACATCATTTTGTTGTATCAGCTCTCCAGGTGTGTGGTGCCATTCTTGGGCAGGCTGTACTTTCTTTTGCGCTGGGCAGCTCTCCTTATGGGATGCACTCCTTGTGTGTGGGGCTCCCCTACGTGGGGGACACCCCTGCATGGCAGGGCACTCCTTGCGCGCATCAGCACTGCGCATGGGTCAGCTCCACACGGGTCAAGGAGGCCTTGGGTTTAAACCGCAGACTTCCCATGTGGTAGGCAGACGCTCTATCCATTGGGCCACATCTGAATATATTTTTCTATATTTTCCTTGTGGCTGCCATAGAGTTAAAATGTAATATTAAGTTTAAAATAGACATATTTGATTTGATATCAACAACTTCAGTAGCATATGCATACACTGTTCCCATAACCCTCTCTCCCCCACCATTTTTGTGCTTGCTACAGATTATATCTTTGTACATTGTAGGTCCAAAATTATAGATTTATCATTAGTGTTTATGCATTTGAATTTTAGAATCTGTAAGAATTAAGAAGTAAAGTTACATACAAAAAAAAAATACAATATTACTGACATTTATAATTACCCATATGGTTACTTTATCAGAGGTCTTTATTTCATTATGCTGCTTTGATAAACTGTTGAGTGTCCTTTCCTTTTACTCTAAAGAACTGCATTTAGCATTGTTTACAGGGCAGGTCTAGTGGTGATTAACTCCTTCAAGTTTTGTTGATCTGGAAATGTCTTAATCTTTCTCACCAGATATAACATGCTGGGCTGCAATTGTTTTCTTTCAGCACTTTAAATATTTCATACCATTGCCTTTTTGCCTCCATGATTTCTGATGAGAAATTTTCACTTAATTTGTTGCTTTTGTCTTGCAACTTTCAAAACTCATCTTTGACATTGGCATTGGACTATTTGATTACTGTGTGTTTAGAAATGGTTCTCTTTGAGTTTATCCTGTTTGGGGTTTTCTTGGCTTTTGAATATGCATATACATGTCCTTCATTAAATTTAGTAAGTATTCTGCAATTATTTCTTTGAATATTTCTTCTTTTCTTTCTTTTGTCTCCTTTTGGGATGCCCATTTCCTTTTGGGATGTATATGGGTATGCTTGATGTTGTACTACAAGTATCTTAGGCTCTGCTCATTCTTTTTTATTCTTTTAATTCCTCAATCTATATCATTTAATTGTCTTGCCTTCAACATCAATGATTCTTTCTTCTGCCAGCTTTAAACTGCTATCAAAACCCTCTAGTGAACTTTTCAGCTATTGTAGTCTTTAGCTCCAGTATTTCTGATTGTTTCCTATTGCAAATCTCAAAGAGTTTCCCATATTGTGCATTAATTGTTTTCCTAGCATCCTTTAGTTATTTCTCCTTGTTTTCATTATTTCCTTGAGCCTACTGAAGATCATTTTTTTCAGTCTTTGTCTGCTAAGTCAAAGTCTTCACACTGCCTGAACACACACCTTCCTCAGCTTATGGAAGCACAGCCCAAGCTCTGCTTTCTGTCTGCACCTGTATTTATTATTTTTGCTGTTGTTATTATTATTGTCATCATTAACTGTGCGTTTTGATGCATGATAGACTGGTTTAGGGTTGTTTATGCCGTTTCCTGCCATGTTGATTCTGATTTCTCTCATCTTCATCAAAGCTTCCTTTCTGTGGCACTCTAAAATTAGTCCATCAGTGGTGGGGTTGGGCATTGCATTAGGCCCTTCCCTTGCTGTAATCCACTGCACTGACCATCAGTATAAAGGCCTGTGGCCTGTCAGTAAGCTAGCTCTGCCTTACCCAGCGTGTGGTTGTGAAGCAGAAGTGGGGCTGGGGTGGCAGGCAGGACTCGGCTACCTGGTGGCACTGGTTTGGGGGTTGGGGACCACTTGAACCTGAGAAGGCCTTGAGATAGATTTAATTCCTATTGGGAAGAGAAAAAGCCACCAGAACACTGTTTTTTTGTCCTGGACCATAGCACTGACAACTCACCAGCATCTGGGAAAAGCTAGAGGAGGGGATGCAAGGGGATGCAGGGCATGGGGGCCTGACTCCATGTGGACCAGAGGTGGGTTGTCCTCTGCAGGACTGGCTCTGGGGAGGAGAGACTCTCTTATTTGTTCCATGCATAGAGCTTAGAATTCTGCCCCAGGTAACTGTAGTAGCTCGATCACAACCTGAAAAACTGTTGAAAGCAACCATTCCTAACTTGATTTGTTTTTTACTGTCTTGCACACAAGAGGAAACCATCCTTGATTTTGTTTGTTTTTTTATTAAATCTTGTGAAAAAACACATACCATTGGCTGCCTGTTTGGGGCTGGGGGCTGCTTGGAGCTGAGCAGGATTTTTGTTGCTGATTTCCAGAACTTTATCTTGTTCCTTTGGGTGAGCCATCATTTCCAGTTTCTTTGTCTTGTAATATTTTCTGGCACATAGGAAAAATGGTTGCCCTGAGAGTTGGCCCCAATAATCTGAAATAACTGAACCAAAGCAGTGATCAGTGATTAGGTCTCATACTCCTAAAGTTTGGAGGACTTGGTCTTTATTTCCACCCTTGCACCAGCAAGCTGCACAGGAGTCTTGAGTTGCAGTCCCCATTACTATCTGCCATGAGGCTGGGGCATGGGGGATAATAGCCACTGCAAGGGGTGAAATTCATGGGTATTTACCACAGTTTAAGAACTTTTTCCTCTAGCTCTTCTTGGATGTTGCATAGTGCTCTACTATACTCTGGAGCTTTAAAGCCATTGATTAAAAATAATAATAAGTTAAACAATTTTAAAAATAAAAATAAATAATCAGTTCAGTTAATTTATTTCAGTACAATAGCTGCTTTGGTGAATGGACTGATTCCTAGATCTTCCTACTGTGCCATCTTCCCATAATCCTCTCCTACTCTTTTAAAAGTTGTATTTTCTTGATTTGCACTTGCCCAGTACTGCAAACTTTAGTTTTCTGGACTGTTGAAGAATAGGGATCTGCCAGTTTTTGCTGGTTGTTTCCAAATTATGTTGGGGAACGGCACCCTAGAGCATCTTACACTACATTCTTGCTTGACTAGACTCCCGACATATTGCATGGCTTATTTCTTGAAGCCTCAAAGTCTGGATCCTAATATCTATATCCCAGTAGCATATGATGATGCATTACGGGACCACAGATACTCTGTCAAGGCAGATCCAGGACCTACAATTGTATTCCTATTGTTACAATCATGTTTTTCATCCAAAGTAATACATCTCAGTTTTGAAAAGGAGTACAGTAATATATTTTATCTCTTCTGTTTTAACTGGCAAGTATAGGAAATTTCTTCCTTGTTTTGGAAAACCCATAGATGAAAACTCAACTCACATAGCCAAGAGAAAATGGCATAGGTGGAATGCTTAAAACAATAATAAATTCTTTAGCAGCTGGCAGGAGTTAGGACAGGGAGCTCACACTTCGAGATTCTTCTGTATTCATGGCTCAATGCAAAAAGCAAAGTAGAAAAGAGTTATGAGAAGAAAGCAGTGTTCAAAGATATCAAAAGTTGTGGCAAGTTGTGGATAAAGCCTGAAAAATGTCTATTTTATTCAGGAAATGGGAAGTCATTATTGACCTGGAATATATGAGTTTCTATGAATGAAACGAATAGCAAAGAAAAGGCAGAGATTCAAGAATGTGATGGGAAATGTGAAAATAGAAACCGTGATTATTTTAGCTATTATGGTGCTTATTTAATAATAATAGATAATAATCAATAGTGTCTGTGTTGCTCCATACCTTCTTTAATCCTCGCCACAATCTTAGGACCAGTGTGCTATTATTATCTCTGTTTTAAAATGAGGGACAGGAGAATTACAGTTAGCTATATTCCTTATGTTCACAAATTAATCATTTAACCCAAGTGTATCAGAGTTTTATTCATCATTCCATAAACATTATAAAACTCTGGATTTACCCAGAGTTTGGCACATACTTGGAAATTTATTTGTGCTTCCTTGTTGTGAGAGATGTTGATTTTAATTATTGCTCTCCCTAAGAAAATAACAGTTAAAAAATGAGGAAGATTTCCTAAGTCTTGTATATAAAAACATATGGGATAATAAAAATACTGCAGCAACTAGAAAAAAAATACATTTCCCCCTCCCAGTCAATCTTTTTTTCTGATACGAGCTTCAATTTGAAAGGAGCTTGTGTATTTATTATCCCATTCATCATGTGCCATCTTCATATTAAAAAGCTGCTCCACACTCATGAGAAAGTCTTTTTTGAAGAGGGTACCACAGAAATCATGTTAACAAGGGATAGAAAGGTTTCTGACAAGGCGGGCATTTATAATTGTTCTATGAAATATTAATTCCCAGACCAGAACACCTCTGAACAAAATCACTTCTTACAAAGGAAAAAAAAAAGTGATTTTTCAGAAGCAGAAGTAAAGTCAGTCCTCAGGCAGAAAGAAAATCATTGAATTTCTCATTAATTTATACTAAGAAATGGGTAAAAGTTTTTGGTATTTCCCCTGTCTTATGTGAAAGTTTTTCAATTTCTCCCAAAGGAATGAGCTTCAGAAAACATCGATGGTTTTGTTCTCTCCAAAATTTAAGTCCGTGGAAAAGTGGAACTGATTTAGCTTTAGGAAAGCCTACTGGCAATCCAGGAGATAAGAATATTATGGTTTTTCAAAACTGCCTATTTTCAGTGACTGAGAGTGTACACACAAATCCTTACAAATATTATCAATTAATGCAAAACAGAGGCAAAATTTTCCAAATAAAAATCAACTAAAGATTACCTAAAGCATCATGAACATGGGAGGTATGTGAGGTGGGGCAGTGCATCCTGAAGACAAAACAAGAAAAGAAAATAACAACAAACAAAAAATTATGATTACCTTGTGGTACTTATGATACTACTTCTGATATAAATTTGAATCTAGGAGAAACTATAAATGGAAGCAGGAGGTCATCAGATTGTTTAATCAAACTATCAGACTACCTCAAATATCCAGAGGAGAGAAAAATTAGGTTTCAAAAAACATCCAAAAATTTTATCTCATACTGAAGTTAATTCTTAAGTTTGGTACATCTAGTAAAGCAGGAGCAATTTTAAAAAATCACCCAAAATGCTTTAAGAACTGTCTTACAATGTCCATGTTCCTTATTGTTTTCAAACCGCCTGAAAAAGAAAGAATTTGATTTTGTTATACTTATAAAACAATAACAAAGAATAACTGAAAAACAGTAATGTCTGCCAAGAAATCCATAAATACATGGCTCTGTTGTCAAATACGTGTTGTGAAGCTTCAGTTTCACATCATTAGACTATATTAATATTGTATAAAGTCTACTTTATATTGGATAAAAGCAGCCTTTAAAAACATTTTGACTTAAAAACCCTACCTCTTATTGAATCTTGATCTAAATTAGATTGCTAGTATTGCTGAATGCTGATGAAACAACTTTGGGTCAATATGAATTATTTTATGAGTGCACCTCATAAAGTCACCAGTGGTGAGATGAATTTCATCTTTGCTTCCTTTGACCAAGTTGATCCTGTGATTCATCAATTTTAAAATTACTTATGTTTAGTACTATTCAGATGTCAGTCTCAAAAAATCATATACCTTAATAATGTCACAATGATTGATCATCCCACATAACACTGAGAATTATCTGGGTAAACGATAAATTGGAGATAGGTTTGAGAGATGATTCTGATTATTTTTACAATGCATGACAGAGGAACATGAAGCAGTCTAGGATATTAAGGTAACACAAGAATCAACTTTTATATGATCAGATCCTATTTCCTTTTTGTTTGCTTTTTTTAAATTTTTGTAATAGGGGAGTTGGGAGATTTGTCTTTTTTTTCTTTCTTTTCCTTTGTCTCCCATATAACACCTTTGAAAGAATCATTAAGATAAGATATTTACAATTATTTTTGAAGGGATGGAATAGAGGAATTCCAACCCATCAGAGAAGCAGAGTTTTTTGGGATCTACAACAGGGAACTGATGTACTATTCCGTACTAGTATGTCACATTAATAATTACAATCATAACCAAATGCATGTGCAGTTTTTGTTCTTACTTTAATATGTGATTGTGAATAAGCCCATACTCACTTGCCCTTTATTTTAAATACTTCCAATAATATATCCATCTCCCATCTTAATGATCATATACATGTAGCACCACAAAAATACACCATTATTTTTTTAATTCAAACTTTATTTCATATCATCATTGCTTTTTATTTACAAACATGAACCTTTTTTTGTTGCTGTTTTTCCAAACTCAGTTAACTTTTAACTACTATATGCAGGGTACTTCCGCAAACTAATTATATTCTAACTCAGTTCCTACAGAATTTAATAGGTCTCCAACCTTGGGCTCAGAGTACTCATGTAACTTTTTAAAGGATTCCCTAAACCAAACTGTGCTCTGAGAATTTGAACTTGGGTACAGCCTTTATCCACCTACCCCATCTATTTCTGTCAATGTCCTGGAAGCTGTTCTTGTTATACTGAACATCATTCAGTACTCACGTATACTCTTTTTTTCTCCCAAACTTATTGGCTTCCTTGGTGAATAGCCTCTTGAAGGACTAATGTAATAGAAGAAACTCTGAACAAACCAGAGAGGAAATACAGTCCTGAAGAGGATAACCCATTAATTCTTTTGACATGGGTGTTGTTAACATTAAAGCTAGATGACTTCTTTCCTTTTATACACATTCACATACACAAACACATTCATACTAGCACTTCTGTGCTCATATGTCTGTCTTCTTTTCTTCCTTCAAAATTGTTTCCTTAAACTACACTTATCAAGACAAACTTTCAAAATCTGACCCCTTATCTGCATATCTCCAACTCTTTTCTTATAGAGAGTATGAGTTCAAGTACACAGAAATCCTAGTTTAAATCCCAACTCTGCCACTAACCAAGCAGTTGGACAAATTATATAGTACACATAACACATAATGTTATCTGTCAGTATATTAATTTTCTCTCCCACTGCCCCTCCCCCAACTCTCTCTCTCTCCCTTTTCTAATCAAGAGATCTGTTAAATGTTTCTCCCAAACAGAAAATTATTCTAGACTTTTATTACATCAGTCTTCTTCTTTTTGGATTCTCCACTCTCTTTTCCACTTGCGTTTATCAAAGTAATCCTTCGGGACTGAGAATAATCCCTGCCTCCTCCATGAAGTCGTACTAGCTCTGTGGGCCTGTAGGACATTTGCTTTTACTTTCCATATTCTTTATACTTAGTATATTTCTCATTTGGCACTAACTGCATACCACTTTCTATTTTAAAATGTTCTCCCTCCCCACTCTCCAGTTATAAACTCCTCAGGTGCACGATTGTGATTTCCAATTTTTAATATCTCCAGCACTGCCTATCACAGGCTTTTCTATACATGGTGACTTTAAAATATGTTTGCTGATGATTATATCCTATATATCTTGTTAGGGTTCTAAGATGCAGCAAGTATAAACAGAATATAGGACTAGGACAAAATAGTGATGAATCAGATTTTATGGCAATAATTTTGATAGATACAAACTATATATTCAGAGGAAAAAAGTAGAAATTAAAATATTTAATCAGTGATATGACTGGCTATTTGAAAATATAGATGATTTTAGTTTCATATATTTATATATATAAACATCTCAATGTATAATTTTTAAATTTTCAATTTTCTGATGGGGGCTGGCTACTGCTTCCAAAATTCTAATAATTTCATCTTTAGAATTGAACACCTTTGACACTTGAAAGTGTCTTCAGTTTATAGCACTTTTCTACTAAAATACAAAAATATTACGAGGGTGACACCAAAGGCAGCAATGAAATCTTAAGGCATGAGTTATGGTCTTTATATAAAGCAACAAGTTGCTATGAGATCTTCTTAGGAATCCAGAGTATATTTAACTGGGACTTGTTACAATCCTCTCTTTTTTTGCAATTAATTTTTTCTCTCTTAGAAGAAAATCCCACTTTGCATCCTATTTCTATGTCAAGAGATCGGGGTTACAATTCTGGCCCATTGTGCTCCTTTATTTCATCTTCTCTTGATGAATTCCCACGATAACTTTGGTAGCAAAAATTGACGTGCAGATAAAATCCTTTCCCCCTTTTCTTCCCCCAGAAGCCAGCAAAGACTTCTGGTCAACTCAGAAAAGAGGAAAGAGTTCTGGTCTCCTCAGCATTGTCTTGCAGTGCTATAAATTTTACAGAAGTACCCCGACCTGGGGAGGCCTGAGGTTTTCCATTGATACCTGCATCTCGTTCATTATTTTCATACAGTGAACTTTCGAATTAGGACACATATCAAGGCTTCTTTGCTTAAGCTGGAGTTGGTAATCTGAGTATGAGGGAGCTCATTGTTTAATCTCCTCCTGCCTGACTCCTGGTCCACCTTTTAATTCAGAGCTGAGGAAAACATGTAAGTTCTGTATATATGACATCCCCTGAACTCCAATACCCATCACTACCCAAAACTTTATTTGTCCTTTTACTTATTCACATTCTTCACATACTCATTTTTCCATTGTCAAGTTCCACATCCTTTTGTTTTCACAGAAAAAGGTATTTAAGAATTCATTTTCAGGGTTTCATTTTGGGGGGGGATGGGTAGTAGAGTGGGGTGGTTGGTCAATTGTAGAGCAGAACAAACATCCCCTTAGTCAAATCGCAAAGGATAAATGAAGTTTTAAAAATATACCACAGAATAGAATTTTTAGTAAATTTTTGTATATCCTAATTTTGAATTTACCTGCATGACTTCAGGCAAGAATAGGGGCAATTGTAAATACACTTGATTATGCGGCAACCAAACAAAGAAACAGACCAAAAAAGAAAATTTTCAATAGAAGTCATGGTGTCTTTTGAGAGGTCATAACTATTTACAAATGAGTTTGTTGTAAGAATAGTCTGAAAGAAGTTATTTAGAGTCTTATCATTTAATGTCATATACCTTTTAATTTGGATTACATTGAGCCACATATTCACAGAGCCCAAATCACGTCTTGAAGTTTTTATTCCAAATGAAATAAAGGACTATTTGTTTTCTATGACTCAGAGGCATTTTTGAAGGGAACAAGTACTTATAAAAAGGACAGTTTGCAGTCCCAGCAGCAAGTTTTCTCAAAGCCCTTACTGTGTTGCATAATCCATCATCATCATCATCATCATCATCATCATCATCTCCACAAAAAACAGAAATAAGCTGCCTTGGAATTTACAGGATGACATTACGTTCATCATCTTATTTATTATTAAAATATGTTTCTAAGATATTCATTTTAGCATGCTTTCTTCAGATGAGGAAGTAAAGTCCTATAGAAAGTAACTTTACAAAGGTCATAAATAAGAAAATTGTAGAACCTGGATTCTATCCACGTGCAGTCCTTGTTTAGCCAGTCTTAGCAAATCAATAAAGATTTGGGAAAACATCCAATGAGAATGAGGTCGAACCAAATCAAATCAACTAAACACACGTATTTTAATAAAATGAACAAGTAAACAAACATGAATCTGTTGTATTCATTAAGTTATTAAGAGTGGCACTGGGTGGTAGAGCACCACCAGACATGAAAGTCCAATAGGAAACGTGGTTGGGTATTCATTAAGAAGACAGGCTTTTATTTCAACAGCACTTTGTTAAAACCTTGATTTGTTTCCCTACCTTTGACATTTGGCATTTATTAGCTGGGAAACTTAGACCAATTGTTTAATCTCCCTGAGATTCAGTACTTCATTACTAAAATGGACATAAGAATACATGCCTCACAAGTTTTCTCAAGTAGTAAGTGAATAATATATAAAGTTCATATTGTGGACCAGAGAAAACAAACTCAAAATATGGTGATTATAAAGATCCACTCTTTCTCCCTTAAAATGTGGAGTGATTCATGGAAGAAGACAGTATCAGACAAGTGGGAAACAAAGAGGTAGAAACGTAACAAAGGACTGAGTTTGGTTGACAGATTTGCCAGCATTGACAGGGGTGTTATAGCATGTTTGGAGCAGCTGAACTGTTTGAAAAGTGAACAAGAAAGAAAGGTGAGATAGGATTAATTGCTCTTTGAGGTCTCCATAGTTTTGCCATGTTCAGGGGTTTGACAAAAGAAGTAGTTATTATTTTCAAATTACTTTTCAACTTCTGGCCCATGTTTCTTTGAGCAGAACACAATTCTGAGCAGGCATCAGGAGCGTCACAGACGCACGTGGGTATGCTATTATTGAAGAGTTATGGAAACACAATGACTGTGTATATTTTTTTCTGCCCATGGGAAAGATCCTTTAGAGAGAGGAAAGCACAAGATGAACTAAATTCCATGTTGGTGCTTTAATTTTATTATCTCATTCATTCTTTGCTTTATTCACTTATGAGATGAATATTATCTCCTATACCAATAACAGTCAAACTGACGCTCAGGGCGTTTAAAGGACTTACTTGAAGTTGTACAGTGAACAAATGAAGGGACTAGAATTGTATCCAATAGATGTGTGTCTCTGTGTCATCTTTGGTAATTAAAAAACCAATTTCCAATCCCCTTTAAATGTGGGATTCTAGAGGGTAGATATATTCAAATAATCTTCTTGGAAAATCACAATAACCATAAAAGAAACACTATCAATCTTTTTATTGTTGAAGAAATTTAATATGAGACATTATACACATCAGATAAATACATAGAAAATCAAAGCCTGTGCTCCTCCTCTCATTCTCAAAAGGCATGAATTTGACTTATTGACACTATGTTCCCTGTACGTACGTCCTATATCCAGCACATTAGAAGTTCAGTAAATTTTAGTAAGTCAATGAGTGAATGAACAAATGATTTAGGATTCATGCAGGTAGAAAGCTCCCATGTCTGTGCATGTGTTTTATACCTTCAGACAATGCTATCATTTGCACTTCAGTCTTCTAAACTCCTAAGCCTGGTGTGTATGCTAAGTTTGGGAACCTATGGGAGTATCTCTTCTTCCTTCGAACAAGAGGCATTAAACTAGAATGGCACTTTGGTGAATCATTCCAATATTTAATAAAACATAATTATTATAAATAAATTGTTACTCAAAAATATTTGGAGACATCAAGGACCTAGGTTAATGAGGAGTATATAATTCATTATGTCTTAGATGTGGAAAGGATTTCCCAGACTATTTTATTCAAAACTGAAGTCAAATGCTGAAGGGTTCCAAAGAAGGATCTATCCATGGCCTAACTCAGAGTCAATGATTAAGTCAGGCAGGAACAAAGAATTGCTGACTCCCAACCTAGCTCCTTTATTAAATCCAGCCCTGGATGCCAGGAAATTCCTTGCACTATGAGTTATCTTCCAGATGTATTCCCTGCCTTGGTCAGTCTCTCTACTTGTTTAAGTACAAGAAAAGAGAAGATCATTGTAGACAAAGACTCTATCATGCTCATCCGGAATCCCCAGATATGTGGAGATGTGGAGATCTGGAGATGGTATCTTGTAAATATTAGGTGATTAACAGATATTATTGAACAGGTAGGAATAAAGGGTTTTCCCTGAAAGAAACAATTACATGTAAATCTTATAAGGGGGAACAATTGTACTTCGGGTTACATTTCCATGGAGAGGGAAGCGGACTTGGCCCAGCAGGTAGGGCTGTCTACCACACGGGAGGTCTACGGTTCAAGCCCCAGGACTCCTTGACCTGTGTGGAGCTTGCCCACGTGCAGTACTGAGGCGCACAAGGAGTGCCGTGCCACGCAGGGGTGTCCCCCGCATAAGGGAGCCCCACGCGCAAGGAGTGCGCTCCATAAGGAGAGCCGCCCAGCACGAAAGAAAGTGCAGCCTGCCCAGGAATGGTGCTGCTCACACAGAGAGCTCACACAACAAGATGACACAACAAAAAGAAACACAGATTCCTGTGCCGTGACAACAAAGAAGTGGACAAAGAAGAAGACATAACAGATAGACACAGAGAACAGACAACCGGGGCGGGGCAAGGGGGGAGGGGAGAGAAATAAATAAATAAATCTTTAAAAAAAAAGTCCATGGAGAAACTGAAGTCTATGTTTGTTTCACTTCATTGAATTGACTGGAAAAAACAAAATAAAATAAAACAAACTACTTCTTCACTACTTGTCTTACTAGTGGCGGGGGTGGGGGGGGGTGACGAGAAACAAAGAAAAAAAATACAGATACCAAAAGTAAAACAGTAACAACTCAGGATTCTAAATTCACTTCAAGTCAATTCTCAGTTACTCAAAACATAAATTATCAACTCCATGTAGCTCCATGGGACCCTCTGTTCCACAGCACATGTGTACTGCAGTATTTGAGTTCCTAGCTGAATTGGAATTGTGGGCCTGGCCAACTATTATGGAATTGTAGATTACTTGAGTAGCAAGAGACCAAGTGTGCTTCAGTATTAGTATTTTTTTAGAAAATATAAAATAGAAACTTTATAAACAATAAGCAAATTAAGCATATTCAAAGAAAAAAACAAAGATCCAAGATTCACATCATGATAATAAAATGTATGAAATAGTCTTCTCTTGATAAAATTTTAGCTTTTTGCATTTGTTTCTTTTTAAGTTACCTCACTATCATTTTCCCTATGCTTTTCTACTTCTTTCCTTCCATCTTTTCTTGTCTATGGTTATACTGACAGATTTCCCCCTCCCACTCTGTGATTATAGAAAATTTACTCCTAGACAACCTATGGTGGTTACCTTTACATTTCTTAATATAACTTTAATTTTACCAACATCTAATACCTATAACCTTCCTCTCCCCTCATTCCCATGTATGCTGTAAGCTGTCCATCTACACCTCTTGGGTAGAGATGGGTGTTTTATTTTCCAGTTTTACTTGCTGATTTTGGTTGCATGAGAATATTGGGAGGGAAGGATATTATACATACATGTCTGTAGTCACATTGGGTTGCTAGTAATTCTTTTTAAAGAAGGTGTACAAGAAATAGATTTCCTGAATTCTTCAATATCCAAAAATATCTTTGGTTTACCCTCAAAATCAAATGTCAGTTTGGCTGGGTATAGGATTCTAGGTTTAAAATCGGTTTTCTGCAGAATTTTCAAAAAATGCAAAATGCTTCACAAATTTGCATGTCATCTTTGCACAAGGGTCATACTAATCTTCTCTGTATCACTCCAATTTTAGTATATGTGCTGCTGAAGAAAGCACAGTGTGCTTCATTTGAAGGAGGCACATCAGATCCTTGGTCAGGATATCACTTCAAACATTGAACTAGGGGCCTCTGGAATGGTCAAAGATCCATACTCAGATGACATTGGTTTAGTTTTCTTATCTATAAATGAAGTTTAATGATTAAAATATTTTCTCTGTCTATTGCAGAGTTTATTTTGAGGATAAATAAGGCAAAATATATGGTATGCATGAATTTCCTTTGTGAACTGTAAAGCACTGTAATAAAAGACAATGAGTTAACGATTATAGCAAAACATAAGGATCAGTGTTTGGGATTCTGGAAACACAATTTTGTCAAGTTCTGGCACTAGTTGCAGTGTAATTAGATGTCATTTAAGTTAATTGGACCTCTGTTTTCTTACCTACTAAATGAACAAATTATTTTGTCAATCTCTTCTAGTTGTAGCATTGTAGCTATGGTTATGTTTTCATACATAAGACCCACTTCTCTTTACAGTGTTATATTCTACTGAGCTGACCAGTATCACCTTAAAACTTCCTTTTAATTAAATCTCCTCCAAACCTTTTATATTACCTTACTGCTTTTTCTCACAGAAACAGGATAATTGTATGATTTTCACTTATGAAGAAAAACCTGTGAACTGGGAAATTCTGCTGATGAAACAGGATTATAGAGACAGTTTTGGGTTTTTTTTTTTAAAGGGCCAGTTATTGATAACTTTTCAACTTTTATCTTATCTGAATAACCCACCTGCAGCACTACTCAGGTATCAGAAATTAAAACCATAAGCATAGGAGCAGTTTCTCATCAGGAATACCAAAAGAAAGGTAAGGTTTACTAACAAAATGAAGCAGGACAACTCTGTTTTATAGGAACTACTTTAATTTTCTGAGTTATTAAAAACCCAGATGTAAAAGGATAAAAATGACAGACTTCTATTACCTTAAATATATCAAGGAATAGTACTCAGATGGTAGGGAGGTTTGTATCTCAAAAAAGATCTGTGATATTAACACTGTCTTATATGGTTTTAAAGCAAGTCTAGCAAATGTGGAATTGCTACTAATGCATGCTTTAGAATTTTAATTCTCATAACTTGACATAAAGCTTATTCATGGTAATCAAGAATTTTCTGGTTCCAAAGAATACCTGCTCCTTTACTTTTTCTAAAAAAAGTTTTTTCTAAAAACTAAGTATCATAGGATAACCAGCAAGATGGCAGCAGAGTAAGGAACACCTAGAATCGGCTCCTGCTACAGGGCAGTTAATAAACACCCAGAGCTCTCTGGAGCTAGCTGAAGCACATGTTTGGGGGCTCCAGGAGCCCAGAAAAGCATCCTGAAACACCTTGAAGGAATGGAAGGAAGAGACTGCCCATCTGCAGAGAAGATTCATAAGTAAAGCACTCCACACCCCGGAGGCCAGTGCCCATATTCCACTGGAGGCACAAGCTATCTTGGGAGCTGTTCCATGGCTAGAATTGAAAACTCCACTTCCCAAAAATGGGGGAGGAAGAGATGGTTAGGCATCAACTTCAGTTACTCATGAGTAAATTCAGTGGGCTAAAGTTTAATACTGAGAACAGCTAACGTCTGAGCCTGTCCATGTCAGAAAGAGGCTGGGAGCTGCCATCTTACCTCTGTGCCTGATATAAGGGAAGCAGGGCAGACCAAAAAATCCTAGTGCTGGTGGGGACCAGCTTCTTTCCATCCAGGTCCGATTGCAGCTCTAGCCTAAGCCCCAGCACCACCTTTGGCAGGGAGAAGGCTGCAGGGACCTGCAACAGCTTCTCCAGGAAATTACCAGCCAACCAATGAAGGCTGGTGATTGTCCTACTCTGGCAGTGCAAGCTACCCCAGAAGCTGTTCTGTGGATGGAATTGGAGGCTCCATTTCCCAAAAACAGGGGACAAGGAGAGGGTTGGCTTCCAATTTCAGCTACTGATTGGTAGACTCAGATGGTTAAGATATAACCCTGGAAATAGCTGGGGTGTGAATCTGTCCAAGTCAGAAAGAGGCTGGTGGCCACCATTTTGACTCCAAACCCAGCGTGAGGGGAAGCCAGGACTGAAAATCACAGTGACGGTAGGAATCAGTTTCTTTCATCCAGTTGGGCCTGCAGCCCAAGCCTAAGCTTCAGCCTCACCTCTGGCAGGGAGGAGGCTGGTGAGCCCTGCACCAGCCTATCCAGGTAACTGTGGGTACATTTGGCTGGCACAAACTGAATAATCAGAAGTCTAGTGGGGCAACTTCAGTTATCTTGGACTCGTACTGCAAAGATTGTTGCCCACTCCTGCAGCTCCATCCTCACCCCAGGCAGAGGAGAGAGGGGCATGAAGCTTCATTAGTCTTTCTGGGGAGCTACTGCCCAACTTGGATTATTCCACACAGCTGTGATTCGGTCCCTATCCCTGGCAAAGGAGAAAGTAGGGAGAAGATTCATCAGTCCCTGGGATAATGAGGGCAACTCGAGTCTCCACAGTTTATAGCACCAATTACATCCTTGGCTCCTACTGCAAAACCAGCAAGGGACAAAGGGCAGGAAGCCCTAAACTAAAGAGAAAAACTGCACCCAGATTAAATACTCTAGTAAGCCAGATGCCAAGACACCAACCGAAAATTACAATCCACACCAAGAAACAGGAAGCCATGGCCCAGTTAAAGGAACAAGATAAGCCTCCAAATGGCATAAAGGAGTCGAGACAACTAATCATAGATATTCAAACAAATCTTAATAAATTCAATGAGATGGCTAAGGAGATAAAGGATATTAAGAAGTTATTGGATGAGCACAGAGAAGAATTTGAATGTACACATAGAAAAATAGCAGATCTCTTGGGAATGAAAGGTACAATAAATGAAATTTTAAAAACATTGGAATCATATAATAGCAGATTTGAGGAAGCAGAAGAAAGGATTGGTGAACTTGAAGAAATGGCCTCTGAAAGTGAACATACAAAAGAACAGATGAAGAAAAGAATGGAAAAAATTGAACAAGGTCTCAGGGAACTAAATGACAGCAAAAGGTGTGCAAACATACATGATATGGGTGTCCCAGGAGGAGAAAAGAAGGGAAAGGGGGCAGAAGGAATATTAGAAGAAATAATGGTAGAAATGGTAGAAATGGTAGAAAATTTCCCAACCCTACTGGACACAGACATCCATGTCCAAGAAGCACAACATAATCCCATCCAAAAAAATCCAAATAGACCTGCTCTGAGACATATACTCATCAGAATGTCAAATGCCAAGACAAAGCAAGAATTCTGAGAACAGCAAGAGAAAAGCAGTGCATAACATACAAGGAATATTCAATAAATGAAGTGCTGATTTTTCACCAGAAACCATGGAGGCAAGAAGACAGTGGTCTGATGTATTTAAGATACTAGAAGAGAAAAACTTCCTTCCAGCCAAGAATTTTATATCCATCAAAACTGTCTTTCAAAAGTGAGGGTGAGATTAGAATATTCACAGATTAAACTGAAAGAATCTCTAACCAAGAGACAAGACTTTCAGGAAATACTAAAGGGTGTGCTAGAGCCTGAAAAGATAAGACAGGAGAGAGAAGCCTGGAAGGGAGTCTAGAAATGAAAATTTTATCAATAAAAGTAACAAACTGTCAAAAAAAGTGGCAAAAATAAAATATGACAGATAAAACAAATAGTCAGGAATTAACTTAACCAACAATGTAGTGCTCTTGTATTCAGAAAACTGCAACCCAATATTAAAAGAAATTCCAAAAGGCCCAAATAATTGCAATAATATTCCATGCTAATGGATTGGAAGACTAAATACCATTAAAATGTCAATTCTAGGGAAGCGGACTTGGCCCAGTGGATAGGGCATCTGTCTACCACATGGGAGGTCCGCGGTTCAACCCTGGGCCTCCTTGACCCATGTGCAGCTGGTCCACGTGCAGTGCTGATGCACACAAGGAGTGCCATGCCACACAGGGGTGTCCCTGCATAGGGGAGTCCCACGTGCAAGGAGTGTGTCCCATAAGGAGAGACGCCCAGCAGAAAACAAAGTTCATCCTGCTCAGGAATGGTGCTGCACACACGGAGAGCTGACAAAGCAAGATGATGCAACAAAAAGAAACACAGATTCCCATGCAGCTGACAACAACAGAAGTGGACAAAGAAGAACACACAGCAAATGGACACAGACAGCAGAAAACAGGGGGGTTGGGGGGGGGGAAGGAGAGAGAAATAAAAAAAAATCTAAAAAAAATGTCAATTCTGCTTAAATTGATATACAGATTTAATGCAACCCTGATAAAAATTCCATCAACATTTTTAAGAAATTGAAAACATGATTATCACATTTATTTGGAAGGCTAAGCAGTCCTAAATAGCCAAAAATATCATAAAAAGGAAAAGCGAATCCTCATCTCTGTACTTTGGATCATATTAGTTAGATATAGTAGTAGGAACAGCAAGGTACTGGCATTAAGACAGGCACATAGACCACTGAAACCAAATTTATGGTTCAGAAACCAACCATCACATGTAAGGTCCAGAGAGTTGAAGGAACTGGATACCATAGCCAAAACAAGGAAAAAGGACCCTTGTCTCACACTGTATCTAAAATTACTCAAAATGGATCAAAAACCTAAAACCATAAAACTTCTAGAAAAAATTTTAGGAAAATATCTTCAATACAGGTGGTAAGTGATGGATTCTTAAAGGAGATAAGAAAATGGCCTTTTGAAGATTCAACTATGGTACCAACTAGAAGGCAACACCTTGCAGTGTTGGGGCAATATTCTCTAGAAGGCTATGTATGCTCTAAATCAGTGTCCACTCTATGATGCTGTTTCTCCCACAGCCAGGATTCACAGGTCCAGGAATCAAGGGGTGGAAATGGGAGTGACACCATTCACTCATCACCTCATGATCCACTAGAAAAAAATTTTGCTTCCATCCCCTGCAACCTTCAGCTCTGCTGGCCTTCTGGTCTTAGTTCCAAAAGTAGGAGTTCTTCCACCAGGGAACACAACAATGATTCCACTGAACTGGATGTTAAGACTGCGACCTGGCTTCTTTGGGCTCCTCATGCCTCTGAGTCAGCAGGCAAAGGAGGGTATTACTGTGCTCACTGGGATGATTGAGTATGACTATCAAGGGGAAATAGGGCTGCAATACTACACATTGGATTTATGGAAGAGTTTGTCTAGAATACAGCAGATGCCCAAGGGTGTGTCTTAGTACTTCCATGCTCTGTGATTAAAGTCAATGCAAACCCTGCAACAAACCAATCCAGGGATGGACTACCAGTGGCCTAGAAATTTCAGAAATGAAAGTTTGTGTCACCCCACCAAGCAAAGAACCATGGCTACCTGAAGGTAAATGGAACATGAAATGCTAATGGAGAAGGTAATGATAAACACTGACTACGACCACATAACCAGTTACAAAAACAAGGACTGAAACTCTTGTGATTATTTCTTCCTTTTTATAAGTATAATTGCATATTTAAATAAAGCTAAATATCTTTGTTTTCTTCCTTATCTTATCCCCCTATCATATGACATAATTTACATTAGTTTCATGCCATAGTTTTTAAGTTATAAGATATCAAATTTAAGAGTGAATATTACCCAAGGACTTGTAGCCTATTCTAGAGAGATTTACTGTTTTTCCAGTTGTATGCAGGACAGTTGAGTATTGTTAGGCAAAAAAAAAAAAAAAAAGTCTGTTATTGCTTTTATTTAGAGTTTAATTATGGTTTAATGTGATGCATATGGCTGCCTAGTTGGCAAGGAGTAGAATGTGATGGCTCGGCTCATGTCAATTGTCTAGGTACTGGTGCTCAGTTGTTTGGGCAAGCAAGCACTGGCCTGATCGTTAACTTTGAGAACATTTTCTGGACTTAAATCATTTGTACTTGATTGCATCTATGGCTGATTACATCTACATTTAACTGAGATTGCCTTCAGCAATGAGAAATGTCTCATCCAATCAGTGGAAGGCCTTAAAAGAAGTGAGGATTTTAGCAGTTAGAAGAGAGAATTTTAATCTCTACTTCAGCCATGCAATTCCTCCTGGGGAATTCATAGGAGACCTTTATTGGAGTACCTGAATTGCAGCCTACCCTATGTAATTTGGACTTCTGTACCCCCATGTCATGTGAGACAATTTTATAAAATCTCATAATGTTTACATATCTCTTCTGCCTGTTCACTTTCCCTAGAGAACCTTGACTAATACAGTGGGAAAGAATAATACATGTTTATATGCCACATTTGAATCGAATTAATTTACATCTCTGTCTCATTGCTACTCCCAAATCTCTTGGTGCAGTTGTAAATTTATCAGTCAGAGTCTGGGTACTAGGAGTCAATAGCAGATACTATATCTCCATATGTTATTTGATTAATGTGGTGATTAACTGGGAATTCCTAGAACTGGCTTTGAGCATTCAACCCCATCTTTAGGTCTAGAATCTTTTGGCTCAAAAGATCTGAAGTTCTGCCAATTGTAAGTAGTACACATCATAATCACTTGAACTCGCAGGTTCAGCAGCCAGAACCAGGATGATGGAATTACTTGTGCAGTCTGTAATTCTAAGTTCATTTAGAAGGCTAAATCCTTTGGTGTTCAAGCTCTAGATACTTCTGGAATTTAGCTTTCTCTATCATTTACCCTTAGAACATATCCTCTAGACCCACAATTTCAGTCAAAATTGAAAGGCATTTTATTTTAGGGAAAATGAAAGAGAAGAATGACCTATACAATAATACACTTACCAAAGTAGAAGAAATGTACATTTTGTTCATTGTGTTTGAAAGATAAAAGAATAGGCTACATCAAACATATGTAGAAAAGCAAGACCTTCAGCTGCACACCCCTGACATACCCTGGTTCAAATCCATAACCTTGTGACTTAGTAACTCATACCAGATTTCATAACCCACAATTTGATTCAGGAATTGAATTTTGAAATCAGGAAGCATTTTTAAATTGTTTGTTTTATAACTATATTTGGCAACATATTTTTTCTTTCTTAGAATTCTCTTAAGTCTAGTATAGTCCATAGTTCATTCCCCAATCCTGAGGATTCTGGGATGGTTATGCCCACTCCACTTCTAATTGAGAGGGGGCTTTGATTGCATAGGGCAGATGGATGGGACTCTCTTGCTTGCAGTTGTAGACTCAGTTCCTTAGGATGGTTGTTGTCTGTCATCCTTGATAGTTGCCCTGGGTGAGTCCAATGTACTGGACAGTAGGTGTTGCAACTCCGTAGAGATTCAGGGTCCAGCTGGTACAAGGACAGCCCAAAGATTTAAGTCTCTTGGACATACACCTATCAACTCTAGTAGTAATTATAGGTTCAAATAGAAGGGTCAGAGAGTCATGTGCAGGGAAACCACAAAATAAATAGTGTTCTTAGATTCAGAGAAATATAATACTTTGGAAAAAAATCTCAGTAATTTTTATATTGCCTATTGAATTCATAATGTTTGGAGTATATGGAGTTAAATAACATCTTACAAAAATTAATTTCAAGATACACAAGATGGCAGCAGAGTAAGGAGCTCCAAGAGTCAGCTCATCCTACAGGGCAGTTAATAATCATGCAGAGTTATCTATAGCACCTGTTTGGGGGCCCTAGGAGACCAGGAGAGCATCCTGCAACATCCTTTAAAGTATGGAAGATGGAGACTGCCCATCTTCAGAGAGGATTCATGAGTAGAGCACCACACACTATGGAGGCCAGTGCCCACAGCACAAGCTGTCTCAGGAGTTATTCTGTGGCTGGAGTTGGAAACTCTATTTCCCAAAAATGGGGTAGGAAGACATGATGTGGAACCGACTTCAGCTACTGATTAGTAAATTTGATGGGCTAAAGTTTAATCCTAAGAACAGCTAAAATTTGAACCTATCCAAGTCAGAGAAAGAGACTGGTAGCTGACATTTTAACTTCACCCCTGGCATGAGGGGAAGTGGGGCAGATTAAAAATCACAGTGGTGACTGGTAGGGACCAGCTTCTTTCCACCAAGATGAAATTGCAGATCTAGCCAGTCCCAACTTCAACAGGAAGGAAGAGAGGGGGTCCTGCACCACCTATCTGGGCAACTCCAAGCCACACTGCAGAGTCCTGTGCCCATCCTACTTTAGTGGTGCAAGCAACCTCAGAGTTATTTCATGGCTGGAGTTAGAAGCTCTACTTCCCATAAACAGGGAATGAAGAGATGGTTTTCCACTGACTCCAGCTACTGATCGAAGGACTTGGTTGGCTGAAGTATAATCCTAGGAACAGTTAGAGTTTGAACCTATCCAAGTTGGAAAGAGGCTAGTAGCCACCATTTTGACTCTGCTGCCAGCAGGAGGGGAAGCTAGGCTGGCTGAAAATCACAGTGAAGTCAAGAACTAGCTTCTTTCCACTAAGATTGTATTGCAGCAGTAGCCTAGGCTCCAGCCCTACCTCCAGCAGATAGGAAGCTGGTGGTCCTGCACCAGGCTCTCCAGGTAAATGCAGGTGCTTTTGGCTGGCAAAGACTGAACAGTCAGACACCTGGAGCTGTATCTTTGCACCCCAACAGAATAGGAGAGGATATGGGTTTCCTCAACCTCTCTGGACAACTGCAGGTGTTTTCAGTCCACATAAACTGGTTTACTGAGACCCTTCAAGTCCATCTCCACCTCTGTCCCCACATAGGGGGCTGGTGTTTCCTCATCCTCTCTGGGCAATGGCAGGTACTTTCAGCCTACGGGGACTGAACTGTTGGATGTGAGTGGTTCCATTCCCACCCCCCAGAGGGCAGAAGAGACAGTACTCCCTCAGCCTCTAAGGACAAATACAAGCACATTTGGCCCACACAGATTAGATTGTTGGGCACACCAGAGGGTCCATTCCTAGCCACAGGAGGGAAGGGGGGGGCACTGCTACATCAGTTTACCTGGGCAACTGTGGTCATTTTGGACCCAAATGGCATAGATGTCTGCTCACAACTGCAACTCCATCCCTGCCCCAGGTAGGGAAGGAAGGGGTATGATGCTTCATCAGTCTCTCCAGGCAACTACAGACAGTCTTGTCATGCACAACTTGGATCATTACACAAGGCTGCAGTCTCTCCCTACCCCTGGCAGAGAAGAAAGCTTGGGAGAAGCTTCACTTCCTGGGGCAATGTGGGAAGATTCAGCCACCATAGCTTACAGTACCTACTACATCTTTGGCCCCTACTGCACACCCAAAAAGGGAGAAAAGACTAAGAAAACCCCTAACTAAAGGAAGAAACTGCACCCAGAATAATTACATCTAATAAATCAGATGCAAAGAAACCAATAAAAAATTACAATCCATACCAAGAAACAGGAAAATATGGCTCAGTTAAAGGCATAAGATAAGCCTGCAGTCTACATAAATGAACTGTGAAAACTAATCATATATGTTCAAGGAAATCTCCTTAATAAATTCAGTGAAATGGCTAAAGAGATTTACGATATTAAGAAGACACTGGTAGAACAAAAAGAAGAATTTGAAGGCATACATAGAAAAACAACACATGTATTCAATAGTTTATGGGAATGAAAGGTGCAATAAATGAAATTAAAAATTCACTGGAGGCATGTAACAGCATATTTGAGGAGGCAGAAGAAAGGATCAGTGAGCTTGAAGACATGGCCTCTGAAAGTAAATATTCAAAAGAACAGATGAAGAAAAGCATGGAAAAAATTGAACATGGTCTCAGGGAGCTAAATAACAGCAAGAGACATACAAACATATGTGTCACGGGTATCCCAGAAAGAGAAGAGAAGGGAAAAGAGGCAGAAGGAATATTTGAAGAAATAATGGTAGAAAATTTCCCATCTCTATCAGAGTACATAGATATTGGAGTCCAAGAAGCGCATTGTACTCCTGTCTGAATAAATCTGAATAGACCAACTCTGAGATACATACTAATCAGAATATCAAATGCCAAAGACAAAGAGAGAATTCTGAGGAGCAAAGGAAAAGCAGAACATCACATATGAGGGGTGCCCAATAAGATTAAGTGCTGATTTCTTATCAGGAACCATAGATAAAAGAAAGCAGTGTTATAATATATTTAAGATACTGCAAGAGAAAAACTGCCAGACAAGAATTTTATATCCGGCAAGATTATCTTTCAAAATTGAGTTCAGAGTATTCATAGATAAAGAGGAACTGAGAGGGTTTATAACAAAAAGACCAGATTTTCAGGAAATACCAAAGGGAGTACTATAGTCCAAAAAGAGAAGATGAGCAAGAGCCTGGGAAGAGAGTCTAGAAGTGATGATTGTATCAGTAACAATAACTAAAAGTGTCAAAAGAGTGGTGAAATGACAGATAAAATCCAAAGGCCAAAATAGATGAAATAAGAACTTCTTTTACAATAATAACACTGAATGTTAATGGATTAAACTCCCCAATCAAAAGACACAGACTGGAAGAATGGATCAGAAAATATGAGCCATCTATATGCTGCCTGCAAGAGACTCACCTTAGACCTAAGGATACCAAAAGATTAAAAGTGAAAGGTTGAAGAAAGATACTCCATGCATACAGTAACAACAACAACAAAAAAACAACAACACAACAACAGGGGTATCTATACTTATATCAGATGAAATAGAGTTTAAAAGCAAAACTGTTACTAGAGACAAGGAAGAACATTACATATTAATAAAAAGGATTATTATCACCAGGAAGAGAGAACAATCATAAATGTATATACACCTAACCTGGATGCCCCAAGATACAAGACGCAAACACTTGCAAAACTGAAGGGAGAAATAGACATCTCTACAGTGCTAGTTGGAGACGTCAATACAATACTCTCAGCATTGGATAGAACATCTGGACAGAGGATCAATAAGGAAACAGAAAGCATGAATAATATGATAAATGTTCTACAGCTAATGGATGGATATATACAGAACATTGCACCCCAAATCAGCAGGGTATACATTCTTTTCAAGTGTTCATGGATCTTTCTCCAAGATAGATGATATGTTGGGTCACACAGCAGATCTCAATAAATTCAACAAGATTAAAATTATACAAAGCACTTTCACTGATCATAATGGAATAAAGTTGTAAATCAACAAGTGACAGAAAAAGGGAAAATTCACATATATATGGAGATTAAACAACACACTCTTAATCAGTGGGTCAAAGAAGAAATTTCAAGAGAAATCAATAACTATCTTGAGACTAATGACAATGAGAAAACAACACATCAGAACCTATGGGATTTCCCTGAGAGGGAAACTTACAGCTCTCAATGAATATATTAAAAAAGAAAAAAGTGCTAGAAATCAATGACCTACATCATAGCTGGGGGGACTAGAAAAAGAACAGCAAATGAATCCCAGAGCAAGTAGAAGGAATTAAATAATAAATATCAGTGTAGAAATAAATGAAATTGAGAACAACAACAAAAAAAACAATAGGATTTTAAAAAACCAAAAGTTGGTTCTTTGAGAAGATTAACAAAATTGTCAAACCTTAGCTAGATTGACTAAGAAAAAAGAGAGAAGATGCAAATGAATGAAATAAAAAATGAAAATGGGAACATTACTGCTAACTCAACAGAAATAAGAAAGATCATAAGAGGAAACTATGAACGTTATGCCAAAAATCTAGATAATGTAGATGAACTGGAAAAATTCCTAGGAATGTACAAACAACTTATACTGAACCTAGAAGAAATAGAAGACTTCAACAAATCAATCACAAGTAAAGAGATTGAAACAGCTCCACAAAATGAAAAATCCAGAGCCAAATGGTTTCACAGGTGAATTCTACTAAGCATTCAAAGAAGATTTAATACCAGTCTTACTCAAGCTCTTCCAAAAATCAAACAGGAAGGAATCCTGCCAAACTCATTCTATGAAACTGATATCACCCTAATACTAAAGCCAGATAAAGATATTACAAAAAAAAAAAAAAAGAAAATTACAGGGCAGTTTCGCTAATGAATATTGATACAAAAATCCTCAATAAAATATTTGCTAATTGAATCCAACAACACATTAAAAGAATTATTCATCATGATCAAGTGGGTTTTATACCAAGATGCAAGTGTGGTTCAACACAAGAATATCAAGCAGCATAATAAACCACATCAATAAATCAATGAAGAAAAATCACATGATCTTATCAATTGATGCACAAAAGCCATTTGAAAAAAATAGCATCCTTTCTTGAGAAGAATTCTACAGAAGAGAGGAATTGAAGAAACTTTCTCAACATGATAAAGGCCATATATGAAAAACCCACAGCTAACATTGTACTCAATATTGAAAGACTGAAAGTGTTCCCATTGAGATCAGGGAAAGTCAAGGAGGCCCAGTGTCACCACTGTTGTTTTCAATATAGTGCTAGAGGTTCTAGCTGGAGCAAACTTTCATAAATTTGCAGATGATATGATCCTGTATCTAGAAAGTCCCAAAAAATCTGCAACAAAACTCCTAGACCTAAAAAATAATTTCAGTAGAGTGTCAGGGTACATAATCAATATGCCAAAATCCATGGTTCTTCCATACAATAGTAATGCACAATCTGAGGAGGAAGTCAGGGAAAGAATTCCATTTATAATAGCAAATAAAAGAATGAAATATTTAGGAATAAACTTACCAAGGATGTAAAGCATTTGTATTCAGAGAACTATAAAGCATTGCTAAAAAAATTTAAAAATACTTAAATAATTGGAAGAACATTCCATGCTCATGGATTGGAAAACTAAACATCATTAAATGACGATTTTACCCAAATTGATATACAGATTCAATGCAATCCCAATAAAAATTCCACCAGCATTTTTTTAAACAAATGGAAAACACAATTATCAAATTTATCTGGAAGGGTAAGAGTCCCTGTATAGCAAGAAACATCTTAAAATGGATAAGTGAAGTTGGGAGACTCTCACTTACAGACTTTAAGTAATATTATAATATCTTGCTACATTGGTAATACAACAGCATGGTATTGGCATAAAGATAGACACATAGACCAAAGAAACTGAATTTATAGTTCAGAAACAGACCCTGACATCTATGGCCAAGTGATTTTTGACAAGCCTGCCAAACCCACCCCCCCCCCCCCACCTCGGGCAGAACAATCTATTCAACAAATGGTGCTGGGGAAACTGGATATCCATACAAAAGAAAGAAAGAAGATCCCTCTCTCACACCTTATACAAAATTTAACTCATATGGATCAAAAACCTAAACATAAAAGCAAGAACCAGAAAGCTCCTAGAAGAAAATGTAAGGAAACATCTTCAAGACCTGGTGGTAGGTGGTAGATCCTTAAACCTAACACTGAAAGCATGAGCAATGAAAGAAAACATGGATAAATGGGAGGTCTCATTCATCAAAACTTAAATACTTCTGTGATTCAAAAGACTACTTCATCAAGAAGGTGAAAAGGCAGCCCACTCAATGGGAGAAAATATTTGAAAACCACACATCTAATAAGACTTTAATTACCATTCTATATAAAGAAAGATCATACAACTCAAAAATAAAAGAGCAAGAACTCCAATTTAAAAATGGGCAAAATATTTAAATAGACATTTCTCCAAAGAAGAAATACAAATGACCAAAAAGCACAGGGAAAAAAATGTTCCTTATCACTAGCTATTAGGGAAATGCAAATTGAAGTGACAATGAAATATCATCTAACACTGTATAGGATGGCCATTATTAAAAAAAAAAAAAAACAATAATTGCTGGAGAGGATGTGAAGAAATAGGAACACTCCTTCACTGTTGATGGGATTATAAAATGATATAGCCTCTGTGGAAGACAATTTGGCAATTCCTCAGGAAGCTAAATACAGAACTGCCAAATGAGCTAGTAATTTCTCTGCTAGGAATATATCTAGAAGAACAAAAAACTATGACACAAACATACATCTGCACACCGATGTTCATAGTGGCATTATTCATAATATTGACAAAAGATGAAACAACCCAAGTGTCTATCATCCAATGAATAAATAAACAAAATTCAGTATATACACACAATGGGATACTATGCTGAAGCAAGAAGAAATGAAATTGGGACCCACATGATAACATGAATGAATCTTGAAGACATTATGCTAAGTCAAGTAAGCCAGACACAAAAGGAAAATATTGCATGGTCTCATTAATTTGAACTAAATATGAAGCATAAACATATGGAGTTAAAACCTAGAGTATAGGTTATTAGGAGATAAGGGGAGGGTTGAAAAGAACTTCTGATACATAATGTACGTAGAATTTTTAATTAACTTGACTGTAAAAAGTGTGAGAATGGGTAGAGTTAATGGTAACACATTATAGTGAATAGCAGCTGGTTTATAAATGGGATTGTGACTGAAAACGGTAGTCTGGCGAAGCAAATGTTGACTGAAAGAAAGCCAGAGAATTATATAGGGACTGAATAACACAGTGAATCCAGAGGTGGATGAGAACTGTGGTTGATGGTACAGATGTAAGAGTGTTCTTCTGTGAGCTAGAGTGGATGTACATCACTATTCAGGGTGGTGGGAATGCAGAGAAACACGGGAAAAGTACAATTGGTGTGATCTATGGACTGTGCTTAATGGCAATACTATAATATTCTTGCATCAATGCCAGAGATGTACTATGTTGCTAATTGGAGGTTTTGGAAAAAATGTGCCAAATGTATGTTATGAACCATGGTTGGTGGTAATAATCTGATGATATTATCTCATAATCTGTAACAAATATTTCACCACTGTGTGGTGTGTTGGTGATGGGGTGTTGTATGAGAATTCTGCACATGTGCAAGATTGTTTTGTAAGTTTACGACCTCTGTTATAAAAGTATGTTTTTAAAAAATAGGGTGGATTGGGGGAAAATATACCAAATTTAAATAGGGACTATAGTTAATAACATTTTGATGATGCTCTTGCATAGTTTATAACAAATGTTTTTCAACAATGCAAGGTGTTGGTGGAGGAGTGATGTATGGGATCCCTGTATGATGTTATGCATGTTTATTTTGTAAGTTCATAACCTTTACTATACACTTTTTGTTTATGCAGGTTCATTTATGAATGATATACTTCAAAAAAAGATATATTTTAAAAATATAATATTTTTGAAAAGTAAAAAAAAAGAAAAAATTCACTTGAGCAAAAAAAAAAAGTGTGCCTGTTCTATTTTGGTAAAGGAATGATAAAACTTTTTCTCTTAATCATAAATCATTTAATCTTTTTGTTTCTGTTACCACGAATTTCCAACAATGCTTTCTTCAAATACCTCCCATCATTGGTGGAAAGGTACTTCTCCAATCACCACCCACTCTGGGTAGAGAAAGAAAGTCTAGGATTCAATTTGTCAATGCCCTAGCAGAATTATATTTCTAGCCCTATTAATAAGGAACAATTTCTTTATTAAACAGCCAATATGTTATATCTCAAAATCCCACAATCTATCTGCAGCTGGCCAGCTGTTAACAATAGTTCTTACATAGTTGTATATCTCATTCACTGACCAATTTTCAAATTGATTGATGAACACTCAATCAGCGCATTCTGAGTTCTGTTATTCAATTGCATTGAAATTAGAAATGAATCCATATGAAGAGACATTGCATGCTTCACAAATCTGAAAGGAGTTCATAATGGCATAATTAGCTGAAAGTTCTTGCCAGTCAATCCTATTCCTTGGATAATCATTTTATCATATAATAAGAATAAGGAGTTTTAAAAAATACTAAAACAGTATCTGACAGTTTGCAGAGGATGGTTAGTTATTAAAGAACTAGATTTATTTCTGTGCTATTGAGGACTTAAAAGCCTGTTAAGCCTAATCTTAGGTAAATTGCAAGTTAGTATTTTTTATACTGTGTGTCTTCTAGAAATTCACTGTAATAGATTAATGCATTCCAGAACTATTTACTGAGTATAGACCGTGTGTTGGGCTTTAGAGGCACAATATTGAACAAGACAGCTGACCTTTTCCCTTGCATCTCATAATCTAACAAAGAAGGCAGACAATGAAAATGGAACATTTTCACAATTATGATGCTTGCTCTGAAAAGCAAATAACAGGATGTTGTGGTAGCATACATAGCTAATTATGCATGTATGAATTCTCACCCCAGATAAGAGGAAGAAAAGATTTAGAGCTATACTTGATATGAGGTTGACAAGCACTAAGGCTGTATGTACAGGGTAGAATAAAATAGAAGGCACTAGCGAATTCTATATTTCGACAATATAGCAGTGCCAAGAGATGATGTTTTGTTTTATTGCATCAAGGATGAAATTGCACACACTTTAAAGTTATAAAATTTTAAGTTATGTTTTGAGGATGGCCTTGCCTACTTAATCCTTAAAGAAGAGGACCTTGTGAATTAATGCAAACTCATCCTTTCTCACTCCCTCATTACACTCTGCTTTACCCATTATTTTAGTGGGGTCCTCCAAGAAGCAGGTGCTGAGATTGATTTGAATGTAGAATTCATTTATTGGTCAGGAAGACCTATTGAAACTAGAGGAGAAAGTATACAGGATTTAGCAGGAAGCGCTTCAGACCCAAATGCATATCAAAGTCTCAAAAAATCAGTAGAGATTAAGAGGAAGTCCTGAGAAGAACATATCTTACTACTCTTACTGTGGTGACTTAGAGCTATGCAACCTAGAAAAACATGTGCTTAAACTTAATTGACCACTGTGGGTGTGAATCCACTATAAATAAGATCTCTTCAAGATGTTCCTTGAGTTAAAGTGTGGTCCAAATGAATCAGATTAGGCTTTAGTCCATATTACTGGAATTCTTTACAAACAGAATGAAGTCAAACAGGAAAAAAAGAAAAGAGGGAGAAGCCATAAACTTAAAATCAATGAAACCCAGAAGAGAAAGGAGAAGCTAGGAGAGACTGCATATATATTGCCTTCTGACAGAAAAGCCATGAACCCAGGACCACAGGAGCCACTCCCAGAATGTCAGTGTTCTGATAGAAGACATCACTTTGATGCCATCTTGATTTTGGACTTCTCCTCTTCTCAAAACCATAAGCCAATAAATTCTCATTGGTCAAGTCAACCAATTGCATTGCATTTGCTTTGGAAGCTAGGAAACTAAAACACCCACTGTGGTCAGTCATTGGCAGTGGGGTGCCTGGGATTCCATGGCCTTGGATTAAAAAGCTTCAATGGATTCTAAAAGTGCCCAAACTGTTGGTTGACAGATAAGTGTGCTCCTTGAATGTGAACTGTATTTTCTGGAAGGGAGATCCTAGCCATGCAACTTGATTACTGTTCCAGTCACTCTAAACTATTTGCAGGCCTCAAACTTAACATGGCCTCTCTCAGCTCTTACCTTCTGCCTGAAATGTCTAACACCTTTTCACTTAAATATCAGTGGCTGAGGAATTTTCCTCAACTCTCCCAAATTTTCATTCCAGATGTCTTTCATATACATTTTCTATTTTGATACTCACAGTAATAAAATAAGGCTGGTAGGTTAAACAGTTGTACATAGCTAGTTAGTAATAGAACAAGAGAAAATTCCAATTTCAAGTCTAATGCCATTGCCATTGTGTGACTTTGAGTCATTGCCAAGAGGTTATTACGTTTGCATATAAATGAAGGTCAAAAATGAGCACATCTATTGGTTTTCTACATTTCCATAGCATTTGTTCCTGGTTGCTTTTGGATCTTTATAACATTGGTTATAATGATGCTGATTATGATAATTATGAAGACTACAAAAGCAAAGATTTGGTGATCATGGGGAAATGTTTGCTTAGACATGAGACTACTTAAGTTTTGGGGCAAAATAATTTTTTATATTTTTCTTTACTAGAGAAATTGTGGACTTACAAGACAATCATGCATTAAATCAGAATTCCCATAAATCACACTCTTATTAACACCTCACATTTGATAGGAACATTTGCTACAATTGATGATAGCACATTTTTGTAATTATACTATTAACAATAATCCATAGTTAACTTTAAGGATTCATTGAATAAGCAGTTTCATGGATTTTTAAATTTTAATTGTTATTGTATATACAACCTAACATTTCCCCCTTTTTTTTTTAAATTAGAGAAGTTGTAAGTTTAAAAAACAATCATGCATACCATAAAGGATTCCCATACATTGCCCTGTTGGAAACTGAGGCATAGTGGTCTTGCAAGGAGAGACATGCTGTTTCCATGGCTACGCTTGCAACTTAAAGAATGCACAATTAAGAGTTTTGAGCAGACAGGATGAAGCTGTTAAAAGCTGAAAGAAAAGATGAGGACAGACACTTTATAGTTAGATAGAACACTTAGACTTTGTACCTTGAGATAAGATTTTTTAAGTTCCTTAGATGACGAATAATGCTAATAGTTAACTGCATGTTGCTGCTTATTCTCATGTAGACTGAGGTATATAAAGAGCCCCTTGTAAACAATAAAGTAGTCTGAGGAGTCTCTACTCACAGACCCCCTGATCCCAGATCTCTCTCTTTCTTTCTCTTTGTTTCATTTTCTTTCTTTCTTTCTCTTTCTTTCATTCCCAGTACCCTTTGGGCCCAAATCTCCAACATGCCCCACTACTAACATTGTCATGGAGCATTTATTACAAATGATGAAAGAACATCATCAAAATATGACTTCTAATTATAGTTCCTAGCTTACAATTGATGTACTTTCTCACAAACTACCCTATTAACACCATGTATTAGTACTGTATATTTGTTATAGTTTATGAGAAAACATTCTCATATTTTTACTGTTAACCACATTCCAACATCCACCACAGGGCTCACTGTGTTATACAGTCCTAGGTCATGTACAATGCATCCAAAGCATCAAAAGTGTATATTCAGTGGCTGTCAGGTTCATTACAGAGTTGTGCTGTCATTATCACAGCCAATTTTAGAACATTTTCACTACTCCAAAAGGAAAAATCCCATACCTCCTTATATCCCCATTCTCAACCCTTAGACTAGATATGATATCATCTTTGCCATTGCTACAAAAATATAATGATATGACTGTTAACTATAATACATAAGTTACATTAGTTACATTTTTCCCATGTATCACCATATTCTTAACACCTCATAAGAGAACATTCTTCTATTTGTACTATTTTCCAGAATCACCATTCACCACCAAAATCACTAAACTATACAGTTTTTAGATTATCCTCTAGCTTCCTTTCAACTAGCATTTACAATCCTAGACTGCCCCTTTCAGCCATAATCACATTTGTAAGCCACAAGTGTTAGTTATACTCACCATACTGTGTTAACATCAACTCTATTCATTTCCACCCATGTATAGTCAATCTTATTAAAATTTCTACATATATTTAGCATCAGTTCCCTTTCTCACCCCACGTTCTATCTCCTAGTAACTTACCTTCATTAGTTTACTCATCATATTTAGTTCATATTAGTGAGACCATGTACAATCTTATTAAAAATTTTACATTCATTAAGCATTAGTTCTCCCTTCTCAACCCACATTCCACTTCCTAGAAACTCGTACTCTATAGTTTAATTCCATAAGTTTAACCATCATATTTAGTTCATATTAGTGAGACCATACAATATTTGTCCTTTTGTATCTGATTTATTTCACTCAACATGGTGTCCCCAAGATTCATCTATGCAGTCATATGTATCGTGGCTTCATTTCTTCTTACAGCTGAATAGAATTCCATAGTAAGTGTATATGCATTTTGTTTACCCATTCATTTGATGGACACTTGGGTTGTTTACATCTTTAGCAATTGTGAATAATGCCCTATGAACATTGGGGTCCAATGTCTGTTCATGTCCCTACTGTCAGTTCTTTTGAATATATTCCTAGTAGCAGAATTTCAGGATTATACAACAGATCTATATTTAGTATCCTGAAGAACCATGGAGCTGTCTTCCACAGACATTGCACCATTCTATATTCCCACCAACAGAGAAGTACTCCTATTTCTCCACATCTTCTCTAGCACTTGATTTTTTCTGTTTTCTTAACAATGGCCATTCTGCAAGGTGTCAAATAACTCAATGACGTATTGATCTGCATTGCCCTAATAACTAGTGATTTTGAGCATCTTATCATGTGGAATTTGACCATTTGTATTTCCTCTTTGGAAACAATGTGTATTCAAGTCCTTTGCTGATTTTCTAATTGGGTGCTTGTCTTTTGTCATTGAGTTTATGATCTGTTTATATAACATGGAAATCAAATGCTTATTGGATATGTGGTTTCCAAATATTTTCTCCCATTGTGTAGTGTAGGCTGTTTGTCATTTCACTTTCACTATAAACCCCTTCGAGGCACAAAAGTTTTAATTTTGATGCAGTTCCGTTTATCTCTTTTTATTTTATTGCTTGTGTTTTTGATGTAAAGTCTAAGAAACCATTGCCTAACAGAAGTTTCTGAATATATCTCCCTATGTTGTTTTCTAGGTGGTTGATAATTTTGGCTCTTATATTTAGGTCTTTGACATTTCTGGTTGATTTTCATATATAGTATGAGGTAGGATTCCAAAATCAGTTGGTCATAAATGTCAGGGTTGATTTCTGAGCTCTCAATATGATTGCACTGGTCTATGTATCTGTCCTTGGGCCACTACCATGCTGGTTTTATTATTATAGATTTGTGATATGTTTTAAGATCATCAGGAAGTGTGAGTATTCCAACTTCACTTTTTTTTTTTTTTTTTATGATGGCTTTGGTTATTCAGGACCTCTTATTCCTCTATAAAAATTTGATGATTGACTTTTCCATTTCTGCAAAGAAAGTTTGGAATTTTGCTTAGGATTGCAGTGAATCTTTAAATAGCTTTGGGTAGGACTGACATCTTAACAATATTTAGTCTTTTAACCCATAAACATGGAAGACCCTGACATTTATTTAGTTTTTTTTTTTTTTTTATTTCATTTAGCAAAAATTTGTAGTTTTTTTGTACAGGTGTATAAGTTCTTTTATTTCTTGGTTAAATTTATACCTAGATATTTGATTGTTTTAGTTGCTATTGTAAATGGATTTTTTCCCTGGATTTCTTTCTCAGATTTTTCATTGCTGGTGTATAGAAACACAACTGATTTTTCAATGTTGATATTGTACCCTGCCATTTTCCTAAATTCTTTTATTAGTTCTAGGAATTTTATTATAGATTTTTCAGAATTTTCTGCATATAGGATCTTGTCATCAGCAAATGTGAAAAGTTTTACTTCATTCTTTCCAATTTGGATGCCTTTTATTTCTTTTTCTTGCCTAATTGCTCTAGCAAGAATTTCCAGTAGAATGTTGAATAACAGTGGTGGCAGTGGGCATCCTTGTCTTGTTCTTGATCTTAGAGGGAAAGTTTTCAGTCTTTCACCATAATGTATAATGTTGGCTGTGGGCTTTTTATAAATGCCTATTATCATGTTGAGGAAATTTCCTTGTATTCTTAGTTTTCTAAATGTTTTTATCAAGAAGCAGTGCTATATTTTATTAAATGCTTTTTCTGCAACAAATGACATGATCATTTAGTTTTTTCTTTCTTTATTGTGTTAATGTGGTAGACTGCATTAATTTATTTTCTTATGTTGAACCACTCTTGCATACAATGGTTAATCCCCTTTATCCAGCACTGGATTATGGTGTATGTTGGATTTGGTTTGCTACTATTTGGATGAAAAAAAATTTGCATCTATATTCATACAAGATTTTGGTAGGGAGTTTTCTTTTCTTGTGATATCTTTATCTGGCTTTGGTTTGAGGGTGATGTTGACCTTGTAGAATGAATTAGAGGATATTCCTTCTTCCTTAATTTTTTAGAAGAGATTGAGCAGAATTGGAGTTAAGTCTTCTTGGAATATTGGTAGAATTCCCTAGTGAAGCTATCTGGTCCTGGGCTTATCTTTTTGGGGAGGTTTTTGAGGACTGATTCACTATCCTTACTAGTAATTGGTTTTTTGAGATCTTCTATTTCTTCTTGAGTCACAGAAGGTAATTTTTGAGTTTCTAATAATTTTTCCATTTCATTGAAGTTATCTAATTATTTGGTGTACAACTGGTCATAGTATACTCTTATATTTCTTTTAATTTCAGGAGGGTTGGTTGTAATGTCACCCTTTTCATATCTGATTTTCACCATTTGTACCCTGCCTCTTTTTTCCTTTGTCAGTCTAGCTATATCTTTGCCAGTTTTGTTGCTCTTTTCAAAGAACCAAATTTTCATTGTTGAGTCTATTGTTTGTTTGTTTTTTTCCTTTATTTCATTTTTCTCCACTCCAATCTTCGTTATTCCAGTCCTTCTGCTCTCTTTGGGTTTAGTTTGCTCTTGTTTTTCTAATTCTTCCAGGTTCTGAAGTTAGGACTCTGATTTGAAGTTTTTCATCTTTTTTAACGTAAGAATTTAGAGCTCTAAGTTTTCCTCTTAGCACTACCTTAATAGACTTGTATCAGATTTGTTATGCTGTATTTTCACTTTCAATTGCCCCAAGGTATATCCTAATTTTGTTTCTGGTTTCCTCCTCTTGCTATATGTTGCTTAAAAGCATGTTAATTCCACATATTGGTGATTTTTCCATTTTTACCTCTTTTATTGATGTTTAGCTTCATTCTATTGTGGTCAGAGAATATAGATTCTATGATTTCAATAGTTTTGAATTTCTTGGAAACATTTTGGACATATTGTCTATCTAACAGAATGTTCCATGTGCATTCAAGAGTTCTTTGTGTTCTGTTGTTGTTGGGAGGAGTGTTTCATAAATTCCTGATATTAGTATAGCTATCCAGCTTTTCTTCATTTATTATTGCATGGTATATATTTTCCCCATCTGCTGTGGCTTGCTCTGTCGGTGGCAGTGGGGTCTGGCTGCGGACGAGGGGTCGGTCCAGCTTGGGACGAGGGGTCGGTCCGGCTTGGGATGAGAGATCGGTCCGGCTTGGGACGAGGGATCGGTCCGGCAGCAGACGAGGGGTCAGTCTCACAGGGGTTGCGCGGTTCGGCTGACGGGGTCGCCCAGAGAAGCAGGCGACCAACTGGGGACAAGGGAGGCCAGGCCCTTGTTGGGGGCTCTCAGGACTGGAGGGCACACGGCAGAAGAACTACCGCGGAGACGAGGTAAACACACAGGTCCAGTTTTATTGAGGAAGTGGCTACAGTCTTATAGGGGCTGGGGAAGGCTGATTGGTCGAAGCTTATGCCATGTTCTGATTGGTTGCCACAAGCAGTTACTGGGGAGAAAGGTCAGTGGGAGGTACTGGAAGGGGGAGGGGTGGTGGTTAGGGATTGGCTGTTGCTGTTGCTGGGGGAAGTGGCAGGGTTTAGGGATTGGGGGCTGCTGTTGCTGGGGTAGAGGGCAGACTTGAGTTTCCCACCTTGCACCTGGCTGTTGCTGCTGTCGGGAGGGGGGGGCGGAAGAGGCAGACTGGAATTTTCCGCCCTGTGCCTGCACAGGGAGAAAGAAGAAGAAGGGTGTTGCCTCATAAGGCATCGTGTGGCGCTATCCGGGAGGAGGGGCGGCCACGGAAGCATGGCTGCCGAGAAGGGGAGACCCGAGGGCACTCTGCGCCCATGCCGAGCTCCCTTCAGGGGTGGCGGTGAGTCCGACCAGCCACCCTATTATGGGGGCAGCGGCTTGGAATTAGGCCTACCGCGGCCACTCCCCCGCCAGGCCAGCAAACCACACTTCAGCCCGAGGGGTGACCGCACCCATCCAATCATTTTCAACAAAATTGTATCTTTAAACTTAAGGATGAGTCTCTTACAGACAGCTTATTAGTTGGGTCAGACTTTTTTTAATCCATTCTGTCAAACTTTGCATTTTGCCTATAGAGTTTAATCAATTTACATTTAAAGTCAGTACTGCAAGAATCCCCTAAGTACAGGCATAGTGATTAATGAAGGAGGATGGGCCATTGACAGGCCCTTGATATTGATGACTGTACTTACGAACCGTCACTTTTGAAATTGAAACTTAGTACAGTATTATAAGGTTCCTAAGAGTACCTCCCGAAAGCCTTCTTATTGCTCAAATGTGGCCTCTCTCTAAGCCTAACACAGCATATAAATGCATTACCTTCCCCCCAGTGTGGGACATGACTCCATGGGATAAGCCTCTCTGGCACTGAGGGATTATTACCAAGTACCAACTAGTAATACAGTTGGAAAAAGACCTTGACCAAAAGGGGAAAGGGGAAAGACAAATGAGTTTATATGTCTAAAAGACTTCAAAGTGACTCAGAAGTCATTCAAGAGGTTACACTTATGCACATCTCAGCAGGATCTCATTGACTGCCAATGTAAATATTGCCTCAAATAGCAGGGTTTGTGAGGGCTCTGGAGACATCCAGACACTATAGGCATGACAGACAGTTCAGGAGTTTGGCACCCTCCCAGTGGGCCCTACTTTGGAATTTATGATCCCCAGTGTGACAGAGTTGGACTCATTTGTGGTTTCTCTACACATGACTCTTCTGCCTCTTCTATTTGAACCTATAGTTAGTACTGGAGTTGATAGGTATATGTCCAAGAGACTTAAATCTTTGGACTTCAGCCAGGTCAACCAACAAGAACATGATGTTGGACAATGATCATCTCAAGGAACAGAAAGAGTCTGCAACTGCAAGCAAAATTGTCCCATCCATCTGCCCCATGGGATCAAGCCCCTTCTCAATTAGAGGTGGAGTAGGCATCACCATCCCAGAGTCCTTAGGATTGGAGAATGAATGATGGATGAGAGCAGATTTACTGTTATTCTACTAAAGACTATTGTGATTCTAGCAATGGAAGAACTTTTATCATTGATGTGGAGGCAATGGCCACTGGAGGTTCTGAGAGAGAGGGAAAAATAGGTGAAATCTGGGGGTATTTTTGGGATTTGGGAATTGTCCTGAATGACATTGCAATGGCAGATACAGGCCATTATATAGCTTGTAATAACTTACAAAAATGTGTGAGAGTGTAAACTACAATGTAAAAGATAATCCACACTTAGTGGCAATGCTCCAAAATGTGTTCATCAGTTGTAACAAATGTACCACACTAATTAATGATGCTGTTAATGTGGGAAAATGTGGGAGGGGTAGGGAGCATGGCATATGGAAATTCCCTTAACTTTTTATGTAACATTTATGTAATCTAAGTATCTTTAAAAAGCAATTTAAAAAGAATATAAAAGAGAATGAGCAGCTGAGCCCAGAGAGAGGCAAGCCCCAGGAAGAGAGAAACCTAGGAAGCCTGAACTCATGCAGATGTTGGCAGCCATCTCACTCCAACACATGGCAGTAGACGGGTTAGGGAAGTAACTCATGCTTTATGGCCTGGTAACTGCAAGCTTCTATCCCAAATAAATACCCTTTATAAAAGCCATTAGATTTCTGGTATTTTTCATCAGTGCCCTTTTGGCTGACTAATACAGAATTTGGTACCAAGCAGTGGGGAAGTGCTTTTGTAATTACCAAAATGCTGGAATGGTTTTATAAATGGGTATGGGGTATTTTTTGTTGGAATTGTGAGATGCTTGATAGAAAAGGCTGAGGTTGCTTTTGCAGAGACTATTGGTAGGAATATGGACACTAAAGAGAGTTTTTATGATATCATAGAAGTAAATGATGAATGGAATGTAGAATTTGAAAGTGGCAAGTTTGGGAATTTAGCTGAAGAACTTGCCAAAATAAAATCAGAGAATGTGGCTTGGCTTCTCCTAGCAGCTTATAGCAAAATGCTAGATGAGAAAGATAAGCTGGGGACTGAACTCTTGGACAAAAATAAAAGAGAAACTGATTCTGGAAATTCCAAGCCTCTGGAAATCAAGCTCCCAGATAATAGTGTCCCGTTTTAGGACTTAACTAAACTTGGAAATTGTAAATCAGGATTGAAAATGCAATTATCTAGGAAAGACTTGTGGAAAATCTTACTGTCTGGTGGCTTTGGACCCCTGCTTCATGCATGATAAACCAACAAGCTTTTTGAGAGTGCTTTATGAAAAAAACCACTGTCAGCTTGGACTAAAAGGGACATGGAAAGGAGAGACTGAAGGAGAAACAGCTTTAAGAGGAAAACCACAGAAGATAAGATCTGGAATTAAGATATGGCCTTGGGCCAAGAGAGGAACCACACCCATATGTATGGAGAAGGTGAGTTTGCCCTGGCAGTTGAAGAAGGTGGATGTTCCCACCCAATGTTCAAGGAGAGTTTTGCCATCCAAGGGTACAGAGAGGGTGGAGCACATTCCTCAGGATTAGGGAGGTGGAGGTCACCCCATAGGACTGAGAAGGATGGACCTGTCCCTAATGGATTAGGGAAGGCCAGGTGATCAATTCATTGCTCTGAGAGGATTGAGCCTATATGCCAAAGGTTAGGGAGGATGTTGCCTTCATCTCACTGTACTGGGGAGGGTTAAGTCTCTAACCCAAAGATTGGGTAAGGTTTGGCAATCATCCCAATGCTCTTTGAGGATGAGGTCTGGAGCTTGGTCACCACCCAGATGCTTGATGAGGGTAGAACCAAGAATATGGCCATTGGGCAAGCCTGTGGAAATGGTGTGCCCCTAAGGAGAAGAAACTATCATCTTAAGAATGACTCTCAGACTCTGAAATCAAATAGAAGATGCCCTGTAGGTTTACTGAACTGTAGGGAACCCATGACTCATGTTTCCTTCCCAATTTCTCTTTATTGTAATAAAAATGTTTATCCTTTGTCAATCTGTGTATAGGAAGCAGATAAATGGTTTTGTTAGTTTCAGAGGTCTACAGCCAGATAGAACTTTGCCTCAAGACAAACTGTATTTCTTTTAACTGATTATGATGACTTTTTACTTAGAATTGTTACTGATTTCATGTTTTTTTAAAATACTGTAATGTCTTTGGAATTCTGAGGGTGGAGTATAGCAGTTTGATATTATTGATGAATTTCAAAAAGAAATATTGGAATAAGTTCATAAACTTGTCTTTTCCTCTGGGCTTATTAGAGTATATTGGATTCAGAGGATTTACTTTTACATAATTAAATAATGATTAAGGCTTTGATTGGGCCACATCAGTAGGACATTGAGAGAAACTGCATCACAGAGAAGGGAGGTTGGAGTCTTGAGCTGGAGCCCTGGGAAGAAAGCACACAGAGGAGCTTGGTCATGAGGAAAGAAAGCAAGCCCTGGGTAGAAAGACAAGCTGTTCACCTGATAGTTTGCAGCTGCAGAAACTAGAGAATGAGAAGCTGAGCCCAGAGAGAGGAAAACCCCAGGAAGAGAAGAACCCAGGAGCCTGAACCCATGCAGATATTGGCAGCCATCTTGCCCCAGCACATGGCAATAGACTTTGGTGAGGGAAGTAATTTATGCATTATGGTCTGGAAACTGTACGCTTCTATCTCCAAATAACTACCCTGTATAAAAGCCAACAGATTTCTGGTATTTTGTATCAGCACCCCTTTGGCTGACTAATACATATATACACACACTCATATATATATATACACACACACACATAAATATGTGTGTGTATTTATGTATGTATGTATAAAATAATACACACACACAAAATAAAGTCACTACTGATAATGCAGGACTTTCTTCTGCCATTTTGCTATTTAGCCTATGTATGTCTTACACCTTTCTTTTTTTTCAATTCTTCCATTAATGCCTTCTTTCATATTTATTTGATTTTCCGTGCTAGACCACATTGAGTGCCTTGTCTTTTCTATCTGGATATATTTTTCAGCCAATTTCCTTGTGGTTACCATGGGGTTAAAAATTAACATAGTAAATATATAACAATCATATTTGGTAGAATACACATATTCTTTTCCTATACACCATTGCCCTTCCACCTTTTTTTGTGTGTGCAGTTTTTTCCACTTATATCTTTGTCCATTATATGTTCAAAAACATGGCTTTATCATTACTTTTAAAGCATCTGAATTTTAACAGCTGTAGGACATAAGAAGTGCATTTATATATCAAATAATACACTACAATAAAACTGGCACTTAATTACCTTTACCGCAGGTCTTTATTTTTTTAATGCAATATTAAACCATTCTCTAGTGTCCTTTCGATTCAATCTGAAGGACTCACATTAGCATTGTTTATAGGGCAGGTCTAGTGGGATAAACATCCTCAGATATTTTTAATATGAAAATGTCTTAGTCCTTCCCCTATTTTTAAAGAAATCTTGCCAGTTATAATATTCTTGGTTGGTAGTAGTTTGCTTTGAGCACGTTATGTATTTAAGCCTACTGCTTTCTTGCCACCATGGTTTTTGATGAGAAATTGGCACTCGATATAATTGGGACTCTATTATACTAACACATTACTTTTCTCTTGCAGCTTTTTGAAATCTCTCTTTTTTTCTTTGCATTCAATACTGTGATCCATATATCATGGATTGTAATTTTCTTTATGTTTATCCCATTTGATGTTTTCTGGGATTCTTGGATATGCATAGTTATTTCTTCTGTCTGATTTCTTTGAATATTCCTTCTGCCCCCTTTACCTTCTTCTTCTGGGACTCCTATAATCCATGTATCAGTATACTTAATTGTGCCCCAAAATATCTTAGGTTCTTTTTGCTTTTCATAATTCTTTTTTCTTTGATTCTTAGTCTCATTCATTTCAAGTGCACTGTCTTCAAATACACTGATTCTTCCACCAGCTCCAATGTGCTCTTGAAATTTGTATTCAACTCCAGTGGTTCTCATTAGTTCCGTTTAAATTTTTCTCTCTTTACTAAAATTCTTAAACTGCTTATTCATTATTTTCCTGATATCTTTCAGTTCTTTCTCTGCATTTTCTTTCATGTCCTTGAGCATTTCTCAGATCATTTAAAGACTTTGTTTGTTATGTCCACATTCTGGTCTTCTTCATTCGTGTTCCTTGGATTTTTATCTTCTTCCTGTGGATTCACCATCATTTCCTGCTTCTTTGTTTGTCTTGTACTTATTGTGCCTGTACATTTTAATATTTTACAATTTTACCTCTGGCATTTATTCCCTTAGATGTCTGTTTATAGATTTTATAACTAGCTGGCAATAAGGCAGATTTTTTATTGATATTAAGCCCTCCTATCTGGAATATATGCCCAAAGAAAATGTAGTATTGCAGGGGTTTCCCTGTCTTGCTGGGTGTACTTGTCCTGGGATTTTGCTTGTTATTTGTTTTGGAGTTTCCCTGCTTATAGGAGTTTGGCTGTCTCCTCTTTTTCCTAGGAGATAGATGTCCCTGTCCCAGGAGCTTGAAGCTGGCATGATTTGCCCCTGATTTTCTTCCTCTCTAGTTTCTTTTCTTTTTCCTCTATAGTTTCTTATACTCTTTTCATTGTCTCATGCTGCTTTTTCCTGGACGGAAAATTCTTGGAGGGCACACAGGAGAGGATTTTCCCAATTCAGTCTTTCCAGTCAAAAACAGAGGCAGGGACCCTCAAAGGGGGTGGAGACCACCTCCAAAGTGCCCTGAGGAGAGACAATGAGGAAGGGTGCTCAGAGCCCCTGACATGGCTCTTTGCCTGTCCAGCAAGTATAGCCCTCAAAAGAAGTTTGATATTTTTGATGAATTCCAAAAAGAAATATTGGATAATGTTTGTAAACTATTATTTTCCTCTGGGCATATTAGAGGGTATTGAATTCAGAGGTTTTACTTTTACTTAATTAAATTATTTAGGCTTTGATTGGGCCGTATCAGTAGGACATTGGGTCCCCACCCCTTGGTGGGCAGGGACTCACAGAGAAACCACACCACAGAGAGGGGAGGTTGGAATCTTGAGCTGGAGTCCCAGGAAGTAAGCACACAAAGAGTGTGGTTGTGAGGAAAGAGAAGCAAGCCCCAGGAAGTGAGGAACCCTGAATACAGAGAGAAACAAGCCTGGGAAAAGAGGAACCCAGGAAGCCTGAACACTGGCAGACATTGCCAGCCAAAAGACTTTGGTGAGGGAAGTAACTCATGCTTTATGGCCTGGTAACTGTAAGCTTCTACCCCAAATAAATGCCCTTTATGAAAACCCACCCATTTCTGGTATTTTGCATCAGGACCTCTTTGGCTGACTAATATACCCTCTAACCAACTATCTCCTGCAGCCCCAAGGAAGCATAGCATCCTTAACTTTCTTTTACCTCAGCCCCTGTCCAGGTGGGCTGAAACAGTGACAGACAGTTTGACAGTCAAATGCCTTTGCCTGGGGCAGGTTGAAACAATGGCTGTCCTTTGAGTCAGTCTCCCAGCTACCAAAGTCACTGATCAAAAGCCTTGATCAGTAATTGGCCTTGCCCATCTCTCATCTTGGGGAAAAGGAGTTTTACATCTCTTTCTAGCACCAGTGAGCTCATCAGGGCCTGGACCCCGTGGTGGCACATCAATGGAGGGGGAGATGGGTATGGTGGCTGCCATGTGGTGAGAGTAACTTACTGTTCTTGACCATAATTTATCAGTCTCTTCCAGGACTACTCCCTGTATGCTATGCAGTGTTCTTTTGGTCTCTGGTGTTTCACAATAGTTGTCTCAGACAGTTCCTGCTTGTTTACTAGTTGTTCTTGTGGAAGAAGTGAGCTCCTGGAGCTCCCTTATAGGAGTTTAGCCATCTTCTTATAACCCCAAAGTATAGCATCTTTAAGTCTTCTCTGCCCCCACCTTTGTCCAGGGTGGGTTGGTACAATGGCCACCCTCAGAACTGGGCTGCCAGTGATCCAAAGTTGCTAATCAAAAGCCATGATCTACAAGTGGTCATGCATACACATGGTCTTGGAGAAGAAGAAGGAATGGGCAATGATAACCAAAATGTGGAGAGAGTGATTTAATAAACTTCATCATAATTTACCAGGCTCTTCCTCTCACTCTTCCTTTGATATAATGTGCAGTATTTTACTGCAGCTTGAAACAACACACATTCACATTTCACAGTTTCTGTGGTTCAGGGCTCTAGACATGGCTGCTCTGTGTCCTTTGTTTCAGGATACCTCACAAGGCTTCAATCACAGTATTGGCCAAGGCTGAAGTCCCACCTGAAGACTTGACTAGTGATAATCTACTTTCAGGTTCTCGTGACTGTTGGCAGAATTGTTATTCAAGGGTTAGATTAAGGACTCCCATTCTAGGCTGACATTTTGCTCTCAGTTCTTTGCCACATAGGCTTCTTCAGTACAGACACTTACTCATCACAACATGTAAACAGGGAGAGGCATAGGGAGATAATAGTAACATGGAGGATATAATCTTTTGCAGTCTAATTACAGAAATGAAATCCCCAATGTTTTTGTGGGTTTTTTTTGTTTGTTTGTTGGAAGTTACTCAAGGGAGGGGGTCCTAGGCCATGAGGCAGGATTCATTGGGAGCCAACTCATACATCTATTAGCTAGACTAAATATATTTATTTATTTAAATAAATAAAAAATACCTCCTAATCTAGTGCTACCAATTTAAATACAGGGCTTGGGGAGTAGGTATAGCTCAGTGGTTGAGCTCTTGCTTCCCATGTATGAGGTCCTCTGTTCAATCCCTGGTGCCTCCAAAAAAATAAAAGTAAATAAAAATTTGTATCTCTCTCTAAGTCAAACTCAGCATATAAACACACTACCTTCCCTGGTATGGAATCTGACTCCTGGGGATGAGCCTCCCTGATACTGAGGAATTATTACCAACCACCTACAAGTGATGAATCTGGAAAAAGACCTTGACCAAAAGGAAGAAATATTAAATACAAATGAGTTTTTATGGCTAAGAGATGTCACAGTGAGTCCAAAGGATATTCCAGAGTTTATGCTTATGCCCATCTCAGCAGGATCTCGTTGACCACCATAGTAAACAGTGCTTCAAATAGTGAGGCTCCTGAAGGGTCTAGAGGTATCTAGAAAGTATAGGCAGGGCAGACAATCTTTGGAATTTGGCACCCTGTCAAGAAACCTTACTTTGGAATATATGCTCCCAGTGTAACAGAGTAGACTCATTTATAATTTCCCTACACATAGCTATTCTCCCCCTTTTATTTGAATGAAAATTAGCACCATACTTGCTAAATATATGTCCCAGAGACTTAAATCTTTGGTCTGTTCATATGCTGACTGAGCCCTGAATCTCAGCAGAGTTGCAATGCCTACTCTCCAGTTCATTGGTCTTACTCAGGACAACTAACAAAAGGACTGTGATGGAAAACACCCATTCTGGGAAGCAGAGAGTGTCTGCAACTGCAAGCAATACAGATCCATCCATCTGCCCATGGGATCGAAGCCCCCTCTCAATCAGAGACATCATGGCATTCACCATTCCAAAATCCTCAAGACTGAGGAATGAACAAACATAAGGGAGGAAAGCAGCTATAGACTAATGTAGACCTGTTATTCTAACAATGGAAGAACTTGTATCATTGATATAAAGGCAGTGACCACCAGAGGTTCTGAAGGGAGGGAGAGGGAAGAATGGGTGCAATATAGGGGCATTTTTGGGACACTGGAATTATCCTCCATGACATTGCAATGATGGGTATAGGCCATTTATACATTTTGTCAGAGCCTATAAAACTTGGTGGGGGCAAAATGTAAACTATAATGTAAACTATAGTCCATGGTTAGTATAGTGCTTCAATATGTGTTCATCAATTGCACCAAATGTACCACACACACAAATGAAAGATGTTGTTAATGTGGGGAAGTGTGGGAGGGGGGAGGGGGGAGGATTTATAGGAATCCCCTATATTTTTTGTGTAACATTTATGTAATCTAAAGCTACTTTAAAAATAAAAAATTATTAAAAGTAAATAAAAATAAAATAAAATGAAGGGCTAGAGGGTTTTTTCTTTATCTTTTCTATATTATATTTTTACATGCCTTTTTCCTACAATGCTACACAATTCTGAAGGACACAGAGGAATTTTGAATATCCTATTTGCTTTATCCCACATTAAACATAGTGGCCTCAGAATAGCAATATTGTTGTTATTATTAACATCATTATGATTTCTGAAAAAATTATTTTTTCACATTCTTGTCTAATTTTCCCCACATTTTAATAGTTGTGCTATGTCTGCATTATCTGAACATATAGCTAATGCAAACTATATTTTCCCTTATTTAATTTTCATGCAATTTCACTTCTACAAATCACTGTCATGCCTAGAACTTTAAAAGGATATATTTCTAAATTTGTGGTGTGTGAAGCTTGTTCCCATGTTTATTTCTTAAGAAGTGATCATGGATGCCATAGCCCCTGAGTTCCTGTATGAAGGTAATTTTTTGCCCTTTATATTTGAGGCTCAGTTTTTCTGGTACAGAAGTCTTGACTCACCTTTCTATTTCATTTCTTCTGGCATAAAGTGTTAATGACAAAATGTCTTATGACAAGCCAATTTTCTTTCCCTTATAAGTTATTTCTTTTATCTAGTTGGGCAGATGATTTTTCTTTTGTTTGAAGTTTGGTAATTCTATAAGAATATCTGGGTTGATATTCTCAGGTATGAGTGTACTTTTTCAAATTCTAATATAATTTTTAAAATTTTCCCCAAGGTTTTCTGGAATAATGATTTTTAGAACTTATTCTGTTACCTGCTTTGTTTTTTTTTTTTTCAGGAATTCTTATAATTAATAGGTTGTTTTTTTACTTCTTTCTACTTTTCAAAAATTCCTTTTTAACTCTTCATTGCTTTTTATGAATTTTAAAATTAAATTTTAAAACCTCCTTCTTTTCATGTTCTGTTTCTTTTAAGATCTTATATATTCACTTGCTCTTGTATTTCTTCTAATTAAACACTCATTTGTGAAATTATTTTTCTTTAATTTTTTCCCCAGCATATATTATCTCCCAAGGTGTAACAATACAATTGTAGCAGAAATTTACTGGACCTTTTCTAAATATAGTTTTTTAAATAATGGATCCTAGATATAATAGATTTTTTGTTCTTGCTTTTTGTTTTTTTATTTTATTAATTTTTATTGTCTTTTTAAAAAAGATACATAGATCACACAAAATGTAAAATCAAAAAATATGAAGCTCTTGTATACCCCACTCTCCAGCACCTCCCACTCCTCCCGAATCAACAACCTCCTTCATCACTGTGGCATATTCACTGAATTTGATGAACATTTTTGGAGCACTGCCACACTGCATGGATTACAGTTTATATTGTAGTTTACACTCTCCCCCAGTCCATTCAGTGGGTTATGTCAGGATATATAATGTCCTACATCTGTCCCTGCAATATAATTCAGAACAACTCCAGGTCCCAAAAATGCCCCCATATCACACCTCTTTTTCTCTCTCCCTGCCTTCAGCAAATCCTATGGCCACTGTCTCCACATCAATGATATAATTTCTTGCATTGCTAGAGTCACAATAATTCTATAGTAGAATACCAGCAAGTCCACTTTAATCCATGTTTTATTTCTCCATCCTGCCGACCCTGGGATGGTGATGTCCACTCCACCACTAAATTGAGAAGGTGCTTAGATCCCACATGGTTAATGGATGGGATTCTCCTCTTTGTAGTTGTAGACTCTCTCAGTTCCCAGGTGTGGTGGTTAATCATCCTCACCTTCCTGTTAGCTGACCTGGGTAAGTCCAATTAATTGGAGTGTAGGTGTTGCAAATCTACTGAGGCTCAGGACCCAGCTGGTACATGGACAGTCCAGAGATTCAAGTCTCCTGAGCATACAACAACCCCAGAGCCAACCACAGGTTGTATCTACTTTGGCTTTCTCTGGGATCCTGCTGAGATGTGCATAAGTGCGACCCCTCTTATGACCACCCGACTCATTTTGAAGTCTCCCACTCATATAAACTCATTTGTCTTTACCGTTTCCCCCTTTCATTCAAGGTCGTCTTCTAGTTGCATCAACAGCTGGTGCTTGGTAGTAATCTCTTGGCTCCAGGGAGGCTCAACCCCAGGAGTCATATTCCACACTGGGGGGAAGGTAATGCATTTATATGCTGAGTTTGGCTTAGAGAGTGGCCACATTTGAGCAACAAGGAGGCCCTCAGGAGGTAACTCTTAGGCACCCTGCAGTTCTAGGCTTAGTTGAAATTTCAAGCACACAGGCTCATAAGCATAGTCATCAGTATCAAGGGCCCATCATTGGACCATCCTTCTTCACTGTTCTTTGCCCTTGTATTTGGGTGATTGTTGCTGTTCCATTGGGGAGTCAACAGAGTTCCCCAAAATGGGAACTCAGCACTCCCTCAGTTGTCGTGTGTAACTCTACCCACTATGACAATACCCAACGAACATCCAAACATATCTATATATTCTATATACATGCCCTGAAAAACTCACTCCTACCCATGCATCCCCCATCAATGACACCCCTCACCAGTGCTCCTCCCCTGCCATAGTTGAACCTCTCTGTGATCCAAAACTTCTTCAAAAATGAAGCCTAATATATTGCCAAATTCAATTAGTAGGAAAATGAAATAGTAATGATAGGTTTAAAGATTAGAAATAGAATACACAATAATTTAGAACAACTAAAATAAATTAAAAAATAATTTGGGGTATTAAAAAATGAAAAATATCATAAAACTTGTTTTTGATGTTTTGCCTTTCATCACTGTAAAAGCTGTTGCCCTGTATGTACAGTGGCAAGGCAGTCTCTTCCATTTCTTCCTCAGTGTCTATATCCCTTCTTTTTCAAAATTTTTATTATGTCTTCAAAAAAGTTTTAGATCACAGTAAAGTCACATATGGAATATGGGGACTCCATAGATCCAACATCACTTTTCCCCCTTCCCCAGTAATCATCTTTTTACATGTGAATGTCACATTTTCTACAACTGATGTACAGATATTGAAACATAGCTACCAACCATGGTTCCATTATGGTTTACAATTTAGACTATATACTTCTATAAATTGTTGATGAAATTTAACATGGCCTATATCCATCTTTGCATGATCTTGTGGAACACTTCCATTGCCTCCTAGTTACCCCCTCTTCCATCTATTCTTTTCCTCTCTCCCCCTCCCATTGAGGCCCACAGTGACAACTAAGCTTCACTGCTTGAAGGACAAGATTCACAGATACTTGCAACAATGCTGAGGGCTTGACACACTAGTTTATCCTCCCCCATTGTGAGCCACCCATGCTCTTGAGAGACACCCTCCCCTCTCTTTGAGACCATCAGGCCTCCCCAGGATGAGGGTACAATAGCTTCCTGATCATTATATGGGTTTCCACCCACTGATGTAACACACTAAATAAGATGAGCACTCACACACTCCCTTGAAGCCTGCCCCCCAAGGTACACCCTGTGCCAGATGTCCCCCGTCAAACACCTTAAACCAGTAACTCTTCCTTATATATTTTCTAAAGTGTTTTTACAACATTATAGTTTTAACTAAATACCTGACAATCTCCTGTGTTCACCCGCTCCCCCCCAACCTTCCCCCCATTTCCATGGACCAACTGACCCATCCCCCTTCAAGCCTGCAAAGCCCTACCCAATAGTATCCCTATGCCCCCATCTTATCCCTTCACTGCACATTTCGTCATACCTGAGAAACTGTATTTCATCTGAGTTTTTTTAAAATTTTGATTTATATCTTTTTTATGTCAGTTTTTATTGTCTCTAAGTCATTTGAAATAGTTGGTTACACTTCTGATCTATTTTGTGGGTGTGTCTTTTAGCATACTATCAATGACTGTATCAATGTTACTTTGCCACTTACTGCCTTTCTGGTTTGTTTTTTTTTTGGGGGGGGGCAATTTTTCCTTCAAAATTTCTACTGCCTATTTTTAAACAAAATCACTTTTGTTTAAGTTAGCTTTTTTAACTTCACGTATTTTCCTATTCTGCTATTATGTTGATGAGTTAGAATATATATACAGCAGTCTGAGATTTCCTGGCTCTGTTCTACTCCTCTATCTTTATGTGGAACTTCTTTCCCTCTTGTTTATTGCTCCTATTTTTCTCCACTATGATTTTGTTCTTTTGTGTGTGTCCTTGGTCTGGAAGGGACATTTGTCTGGTTAGTTTCAAGAGCTCAGGTGACTCAGACTGCTCAAGGATCCACCAGAATTTACCAAGAAACTTTTTCATTAGCTTACTATAGAGTTGCAAAACCCTTCCAAGTTTTAGTTGTTATTCACAAATTGGCCTACTGTGGCTTTTAGTGAATACCTGTTGACTCTTTGGGAGATTTGCTATTCTCTCTCCCATCAGATACTTCTTTGGCATCCACCTATTTCTTCCTGTACAAAGTCTGATATTATGTTTGTCATGTGGCTATTGGTGAATTGTCCTTACTTACTATGAGATATTTTGCCACTTAATTTTGTTGTAAATGTTGTCCATATTTTGCTTGCTTCTTTTCAAATATAAATAGTAGCTCCATTTGTTTCAATGAGTAGATTCAAAGATTAACAAAATGTATGCCACCATAGCCACCAATCCCCCAGAATTTCCAGACTCTTAATTGCAATTTGGTCATCAGTTTCTTATCTAAGATTGGGAAACCAAATAATGCAGCCTTGGTCTCTACTCTTAAATGATTTATAATCCATTGACAGAAGATAAATAAATTATGATGAGCTATGTGATCAAATAGAATTTACTGATTTAACAAGTATTTACCGAGTATCTACTATGGGTCCTAAACTATTATGAATAAGGTAACTAAGCAAAGATAAAACATAGATGCCACCTCTTAAGGATTTTGCATGATAATTTCCTGAAGAAATCAAAATAAAGATACACATTAAGAATTAAAAGAGATAATATCAAACATTGATAAAGATTTTAAAAATAAAATAGCAATTTTAACTGAAAATGACTTGTGTAGAAAAGTCAGAGGCTACTTTAGATTGAGTGGTCAGGGAAATCCTCTCTATGGAGGTAATAGCTGAATTGGACCTGGAAGATAAAAAGGATTTTTATAATGATATTCTATAGAGGAATGAGAAAGTATGATATCTCCAAAGCTGTAGTAAATTCGGTGCCATGAAGAAGCAACAGAGGGCCCTGGGGCTGCACTCCAGTGAGAGAGGGAGGTCAGAGGTAGAATATGAGATAAGGTCAGAGAGGGAGGCAAGGGACAGATCACAAAGAGCCTGATAAGCTATGGTATTGAGATTAAATTTGATAACTTCTGTGATAAGCAATGGGTGTGTTATAAGCAAAGAAATTATCTAATTCTCTCTGACAAGCAATAGGCGTGTTATAAGCAAAGAAATGAATTCATCTAATTCTCTGTGAATTCCACTTGGACAATACAATGGACATGCGAAATGAGGAATCAAGTAGTCCCCTTAGTGTATTTGGCAGGAGTCTAGATGATTAAAAAAAAAAAGGCAACTTACATCAGGGAGGCAACAATGAAAATAGATAAAAATGAATGACTTTAGGATATATTTTTGGAGATTGACCCTACAAGAAATTCTTATTCCTTAGAGTATAATAATAATAATAATAATATAATAATAATAATAATAATGGTCCAGTTCCAAACCCTGAGAGTACTTCAATGTTTATAGGTTTGCAAGAGGAGGAGGAGCCATGAAAAGAGAATAAGAAGCACCCTCTGTTAAAGTAGGAATGAAACTGACAGAGTAGTGACTTAGAAGTCAGGGAAAGTACAATTATTCCCTTGTGTCGAATAATGCAGAGAGTATAAGATAGGTGAAAAAATATATGTAGCTTTTGTGTTTGTAAAATTGAGGTCATTAATGAACTGGATAAATGTAAATTCAGGGAAATGATGGTGACAGAAACCTAGCTGTAATGGATGTAGCAATGGAGATTATATTATTTCAAGAAATTTTATTATAAAGGTGGTCAGAAGGTGGGGATGCCTGGAAGGCAAGGTATGAGGAGGGCTAAAGGATGATTTGTGTGTGTGTGTGTATGTATGTATGCATTTTTAAGAGGATAACTGCAGGTTGCTTAGAATGTATTATTTTAAAAGAGGAGAAATTGTTGATCTATCGAATAAGTAATTTCAGCAACAAAATGGATGAACATGTAAGAACGAATGGGATCTAGAGTAAGAGGATCTTTTGAGAGGCACTTGATAGAAGCAAAAGAGAAAGATTCAGAACTTGGGGTGTTTGGGAAAGTGGGTGAGGAGCTCTTATCTGATTGCATCATTTTTTTACAATAAAATATGAAACAAGGGCATAATTGAAAAGGAGTATGTGTGTGTGCAGATATTCCAGTACTGTTGCACGGCATAAGAACAGACTGTTGAAAGAAAACTGTTTTATGGAAAAGGCCATTTTATAAGTAGAAAAGTGAACATTTCAAGGGCGTGTGGGAAACTGTGTAGAGTTCCATGTGAAATTTGTGTTATGAATTTAAATGGAAGTCAGTCATTAATGTTGCAGGGCATTTTTCCTCCAGAAATATTAGCTTTTCAGGTGTAAGTATGAAAATATAAACACATATAAATAGATGAGGAAATCAAGGGGGACCTCAGAAAAGAGGTGGCATTTGAACTAACATTTAAAGGGCAAGAAAATGTATTCAGGGGAACAAAGAGGAAGGGAAAATATTTGCAAAGCACATGACTGATTTAGGGAATGGCAAGAAATTGTATACGATAGCTTCAAAAGGTATATTAATGGAAGGGATAAGAGGGAGTAAAACAGAAATAGGCAGGAATGGGGAAAGTTAGAGCAGTATCAGATGCTTAACATGTTTATAAACATTATTCTTTAGGTTATAATAACTCAAAGTAGAATTCTAAACAGCTAAATAATGTAACGATGTATAATAATTAAGAGAACCAGCTCCTAATGATTATACTTTATATACCATATTATTTCTTGTTTGTTCCTCATATTTATTCTAATTGATTTTCCTATCATCATACACTCAAGCATAGTATTGCTAATATGTTGGTTATTATCATTAACCATGCCTACTGTTTGATTGATTGACATGAATGAAAAACTGATTTCTAAGTATACACATTTTCCCCACTGAAAATAGACTTCCATCTGTTCACTGATTCTTATAAAAATATTTGAAAAAGGAAGTATATAAATAGACAAATCTTCTAAATTATTTAAAAATTTTTAATTTTATAACTATATCATTCTTTTCTTATCATTCTATTAATATTTTTAATTTTCAATAAACCTCTACTCATTTTCAAGACATTTCAGAAATTGCCATTCTAAGGAAAAAAACAAATATAAGTATTATTAGTATTCCCCTTCTACACTATCTCTGTTCCTTATTTTCCTCAGATCATTTACTGAGAACAACATCTTTTCTTTTTTAATGTTTAATTTCCATAATTTATCTCTTTGACAGTTTATTATATCTAAAATATTCCTATTTTGACTGCTTAAAACTGCAAAGAATGATTGCCTGAAAATTTACCAGTCCAATAATTGTTTTTTCAGATACTATGCATATTTTTTTTCTTATTCAAACGACCTATTATCCAATATTTATGCCACTTTTACCTCATCTTATAATTGTTCCCCCTAATTCTTCCTCTTCAAGATCCAAAACTATCCATATCTCTTCATTTCCATATGCTTTGAAATCCATATTATGGCTTCTTTTCCAAGTAGTCCACCATTTTATTTCAAATGGAAAATTAATAAATGAGCATTGGTCACTGACCATTCACTATCAGCGTTCTACATTTGTGGAATGCCTAGGAAAGCATAACTTGCCATAATGAAAGAAACACTAGTTAACTGATCATACATATATTTTATATTTATATTTATATCTAGCCCCTCTTCAAGTGGGCTATATCTAGCTCACTTTTCCACCTTAGTTTGTCCAATTGCCTTCAATTATTTCTCAGAAATTTGACATATCTAACAACTGTAAGTGAATTGCTTTCTAAATGAAATAGTCAATCACACTCAAAAATAGAAATTCCATAAAGTCCATAGGAAAAATAGAGAATTGACAAAGGGATTGAAAAAAGGAGATCTAAAAGAGACCTGTTAAAAACTGGAGGACAGTTTAAAATGACAAGGATGGTATAGCAGTTTGATATGGTTTATGAGTTCCAAAATTAGATATTGGATTATGTTTGTAAATTGATCTGTACCTGGGCATGATTAATTATTGTTAGGGTTTTGATTGGGCCATATCAGTAGGATGTTGAATCCCTGCCTACCAAGGGGGAAGGGATTCACAGATAAAACTACATGGCAGAGCAGAGGAGTAAGCTGGAGTTCTGAAGTTGGAGTTTTGATGTTGGAGTTTGAGATGGATACAAGGAAGTAAGCACACAGAGGAGCAGAGCAGCTAAGCCCAGAGAAAATCAAGACCCGGGGAGAGAGAAAACACCAGTAGCTGATAGTCTACAGTTGGCCTTGTGGAGAGAGGCAAAGCCTAGAGAGACTCATTGTCTACAGTTGACTTTGTGGGGAAACTAGAGGAGTTGAGCCCGGAGAGAAATAGGGCCCTGGGAAGAGAGGAACCCAAGAAGCCTGAACTCTTGGCAGACACCAGCAGTCATCTTACCCCAACACCCAACATGTGGCAATAGACTTTGGTGAGGGAAGTAACTTATGCATTATGGCCTGGTAACTCTAAGCTTCTACCTCCAAACACACACTTTTTATAAAAGCCAACAGATTTCTGGTATTTTGTATCAGCACCCCTTTGGTGACTAACGCAGATGGTAATATAAAAATTGCTTCAAAAGAGAGTGGTATAATATATCAAAGAATTAAAATAGACTCTAGGAAAATCAAGAAAACCTTTATATATGGTTTTTGGCAAAAAAATAACATAAAAATAAAAAATTATTTTCTAACTGTCAGATCAAATAGTGATTGATATATTATATGCTTCCACATAATTTTGTCAGAAAGATTATGACTCCTGACCCCATACCAAATTAATATTTATCCCAACAATATTCTATGAAATATTGTATAATTATGATTAAAATATTTTTTGTTAAATATGAGATTTAAATAAAATGATTGAATTGTTTCATTTTTCAAGATAAAATCCAATCTTAAGCAAGTTTTCCCTGTTAATGTATATTCATTTAATGTGTCTCTTAGTATAATAATAATTATCCTTATAAAATGAGGGCATCCATCCATTTAGTGATTTCCTATATGAGTTTTCTTCTTAAAAGATAGGAATCTTTTGACAGCCATTTCAATTTGACATTCTTATTTTGATACAGTAAGGGTTGGGCTTGACTGATAACTTACAAAAGATTGTAACAGATAAATTATTCTTAAAAGAAACTAGTAATTATGTAGATTTTGTATTATTCCAGTATAGCATATTTCCATTTAAAGAAATTTAGAAGCATCACAGTATAATCCATCTGAAGCATATTTATAAGGTTATTGGGTATTCAAGGAACCAGGACAATTGAATGCAAGGTCTTCAAACTACAAAGTAACCTACACACACATTTATTTTGGGTGTTACCATGTGTGTAAATTTCTCCAAAATGATCTCTGGCAAAAATACTTTGAGTTAATGTCTTAGACTATAACAAGTCTACATGTCTGAATGCTTTCTTTTTTTATTCCTTTTGTTTTCAGTATCAAACAGGTGCGTGTGCATGCCTCTCTATGTGTCTTCCCCATTTCAACCTCACCTTTCTCTGGAGTCCTCAATTGAGTTTGTTTTTGTTCCTCTTTGTAGGAATTCCCTTGTCTAATCTGATCTCATCCTTTCCACTTTCAAAAAGAGTTGGTCACTCTGAAAAAAATTCTATTGTAAATGCTGAATCTAAACATTCTTTCTCAATCCTTAACAACCCACACTAATTTTATATATTATTATTTAATGGACATTTTTAATAACCATGCATTAACAATTTTATATACTTTTCTAGAAGACAAAGTTTCTACTTTCAAGATCCTTTTCTAGTTAAGGAAGGAAATAATGCATGCAAGATCTAGAGAATCCATTTAAAATAAACATAACTGTACAGCATATAAGTGCTGAGAAGTACAAAGCAAGAAAAGTCTTAGTGGGGTATTTAGTCACAAAGTTTTTCATCTTTATGATGAAATAGCAATATATATGCTTCCTCAAGCTTTGAAACTACATATTTATGTTTTCCCACATAGAAGTCTTGTGCTCTGTTTCAGTTTACTAAGCTGCTGAAAGCATATACCATAAAATGGGTTGGCCTTTAACAATGGGAATTTATTCACTTATGGTTAGAGTCTGGGAAAATATCCAAATCAAGTCATCATCAAGGCGATGCTTTCTTCCTGAAGACTGGCTACCAGTGACCCTTGGATCCTCTATCATATGGCAAGGTGCGTGATGATATTTGCTGGTCTTCCCTCTTCCTTGTCTCATTGCTTTCAGCTTCTGGCTTCTGTGGTTTACTCTCTCTCCATATTCATCCTGTTTGTAATGGACTCCAGTAAGAGGATTATGGCCCACCCTGGGTCATGTGTAAACTGAAGTAAGCTAATCAAAAGGCCTACTTACAATAAGTTTACACCCACAGGAATGGATTAGCTTTGAGAACATGATTTTCTGAGATATATACAGTTCCAAATCACCACAGAAACAGAACAGAACATGCCAAAGACCTGAAGTAGGAAAGAATTTAGCAAGATCACCACATGCTCCAAAAACATTGTAAAACCCCTGGAAACAGAGGTCTCACCTTCTCCTTATAACCCTTCACAAAAGCACATGGCAATAGATATGTGTCTTAGGTCATCCTGTTTCCCAACCTCTGTATTTTCTTTGTCCAAGTAATATAATCCTATGCTTCATTTGCATATTCATCTTATGGTCATTTCCAAAGCTTTTTTCAAAAGAGCAGCTTATGGTTGTGATTTAGAATGCTTGTTCTCTTCCATCCCTTTTACTAGCTTTCAAATCCTTACTCTTTTGGAAAGTTTCCCATAAGTAACTAAAAAAGTAGTAATTGTTTTTCTAATATTCAAATACTTATATTTTATTTGCCTTTACATGGCATATAAAAGTCTACTGTATACTCTCTCAGGCAAATTCCCTTCTCTAGTCAGTACTACCCAACGGCATTGATAATTAGGAATTCCATGCTTTAGAGGGGGAGAAATTCCACTCTCCTTCAGGACATAGTGGATGGACCTGTTGATGTTGGTAAGCAATAGGTACTTAGAGGGATGGAGGTAATTGCCATCTTATTTCACAGTTACATCTCATTCAAAGAGCTAGTGATTTCTTCATTCACTAACCCTTTAAGTCATCTGTTTTTTCCATGTGGTTTCTTCTTCACAGGTAGTCTTTATATCCCTGTTGGAAAAAAAATGTGCTGCCTAAATGCATCCCATATGCCACCTTTATTAAATTTGTCTTTTCTATCATAATGCTTTGTTGTCGTGGGGTGGGGGGGGGGGCGGTGCAGCAAGATGGTGGCTGAGTGAGTGCACCTGATAATCTCTCCTGCAAAGAAGTGGCTGGGCAGCTTTGGAAATTCTTCGGGACCAGGCTGTTTCAGGATTTTGCAGGGCAGGAGGTGTCTGGACATCAATTTGGTGGGAAGCTAACATGGAGTTGAAGAATGTCAACCACCACACCATGGAGCCTAGAGTGCCTAAAACTGAAAGCAGGAGGATTGCTTCCAGTATCCATGAGGAATCTAAACCCCCTCTTGACATAGATGTGGAATGGACACAACCAAGCCAAGGTCCACAGGAAGGAGGAATACAGTAAGGATTAGAGTGGACTTAATGATATCGTATTCATGAACTATTGTGGTTAATAATCGAGAAAATGTGGCATTGGTGTGGAAAAAGTGGCCATGGTGGCTGCTGGGTGCGGGGAATGGGAGGAAGAGATGAGATGTGGAGGCATTTTCGGGACTTGGAGTTGTCCTGGGTGGTGCTCCAGGGACAATTGCTGGACATTGTATGTCCTCCCATGGCCCACTGGATGGAACATGGGAGAGTGTGGGCTATGGTGTGGACCACAGGCCATGGGGTGCAGCGATGCCCAGAGATGTACTCACCAGATGCAAAGGATGTGTCATGATGATGGGGGAGAGTGTTACTGTGGGGGGAGTGGTAGGGTGGGGGTGGTGGGGGTGAATGGGGACCTCATATTTTTTTAATGTAATATTTTTAAAAAAATGAATAAATTGAGTAGAATTTGGAAAAAAAAAAAGATCTGTATATTGGAAATCAGGATTTTAGTGGTGCAGCCCTAAGCAAGCTGCTAAACTTTTCTAAGATTCTTATACAGATAATAATATGTATCCCACCTACTTAATAAAGTTGCTGACAGACCTATAAAAAAAATAATGCTCTGTTGTCAAACACTCTTCTTGATCGATAGCCCAACTAGCTTGGCTTTAACTGCTCTTTCTCACAATCCCCTTTGGAAGTGAGAAAGGTGGAGAGAATAACATATCAAACTTTACTCTTGTTTCAAAAATATGTTTTCTTCAAGAGAGCAGAGAAATACATATTCTAATTTCACTGATGATGAAGATGGTTTAGAAATTCACAAAGACTGTTATATATCTACAAGCAAAAATGGAACAAGAATAGAGGCTGAAATCAGGTCTGAAGAACAGCAGGAAAATCTAGGTAGCTAGAAATACATGAAAATGAACCCAGGTTGCAATGATGATTACACAGCGGGAGGATTTCAGCAGGAGGACAAGCATGCTTAGGAATATTATTACTGACAGATACTAATGGCACTGGGTATACATATTTCATCATGCTAAGAAAGGAGCTGACTTCTAAATAGAGATGAGACAGTTATATAGGAATTAAGAAAGAATTCCATCTATAGCAGGAATGTCTCAGGGAATGCCCTCTGAATAAAAATTATAGATTTTTTTCCAGAGCTCCTCCTGCACCTCATCTTTATGAAGCTGGGCTCTGACCCTACCAAGACTTACTTGATAATCAAGTCCTGTTTCTGTATCATTTATAGCTCCCCTTCATTTTTTCCTCATGTTCTTGTATTTTATTATAAACAGCAAAGAGGAATCAAGTCATACTTCTGATAGTTTGCCTGGAAATTTTTTCAGCAATGTATTAAAGTATTAGTTCATTGTATTTTGAGCTTTCATTGGCAATTATCAATGTCTATATTTCTAGAAAAAGCAATCTCTGCTTTTTCTGTCATGCTACCAAAATTCTTCCAATTCTTCCAGTCTATATCACTGCCTGATTCCAAAGCTATTTTAGGTATGTGTTATGGCACCACCATATTTCCAGGTGCCAGAATCTGTATTAGTTTTCTCTTACTTTGTAACAAATTACCACAAACTTAATGGCTTAAAACAACATCAAGTTATTAGTTACAATTCTATAGATTAGGAAACTGGTACAACATAAATGGTCTTCTGTTAGAGTATCACAAGGCTGAAATAAAATTATTAGCCTGGCTGAATTCTCATCTTGAGACCCTTGGGGAAATTCACTACCAAGATGATTGTTTTTCATAGGCAGATTTCCAGTTCTTTGTTCTTTTAGAACTGAGCTTTTCATTTCCTTGCTGTCTGTCATTAGGGACCACCCTCAGTTCCCAGGAGAAGCCTACTGTCTCAGTTTGCCAGGGCTGCTATGACAAATATAAAACGGGTTTGCTTAAACAACAGAAATTTATTATCTCATGGTTTTGAAGGCTAGAAGTCCAATATGAAGGTCTTGATAGGCTATGTTTTCTCTGGAAGTCTGAGTGCTCTGTTTATATCTTGTCAGCAGTATTTGGGGTTCCTGGCCTGCATATCTGCCTCTGCCACAAGGTGAATTGCCTTATTTCCTGACAGTTTCTGACTTTTGGCTTCTATTTCTGTGTCCAATTTCTTTTTGCTTACAATGACCAGCTATTTGGATTAAGGCCCACCTTGATTCAAGTTGGCCTTATCTAAATAGGATCTTTGAAGATGATCCTATTTACAAATGGGTTCATACCCACAGGATCTGAGGTTAGGATTTGATATGTCTATGTAGGAACATAATTCGATCCCGAGTAACCACATTCCTAGACATGTGGCTCCCTCCATCTTGAAACCAGTAAATACATATTAATTCTTTCTCATGCTTCAAATATCTGACTTTCTATTCTTTCTGACCTCTAAATTCAGAATTACAGGGCTCAGGTAATTAGGTCAGGTCCACCTAAACAATCTCCCTATTTTAAAGTCAAATGATTTGAGACATTCATTACATCTGCAAAATCTTTTCTGACTTATAGGGTAAAATAATTATGGGAGAAAATCCATTATGTTTACAGTCCCCTGTATTATTTAGGGCATATAAAAACAGAAGATAGGGCTTAAATTAGCAGAGGATTTAGCTAAAAATTCTGCCTACCATGCTCACATATCTTAAAATTTGAATGATACAGAGAAGATGAGTAGGGTCCCTGTGCAAGGAAGACATGCACATTCATTAAGTGGCTCATATATTTAATGGTGACTTCTATCAAACACTAAAAGTATTAACACCAATCTTGATCAAAATCTTCCAAAATATAGAAGAGGAGAAAACACCTCCTAACTTTTTCTATAAGCCAATATTATCCTAATATCAAAGTCATAAAATTACACCATATGTAAAGAAAACTTCAGATCAATATAGCTTATGTATATAGATGCAAACATCCTGAAGAACATACAAGCTAACTGAATACAACAGCAGGTTAAAAGGATTGTACACCATGCCTAAGTGGTATATATCCTGGAAATGTAAGGTCCAATTGGAGAAGATCAATATTGCAATAAACCACATTAAAAGATATGTCACTGAACTCCAGAGCCATCTGCCACGACCATAGAACATGTGGGTCTCTGTAGCCCTCAGGAGAACCAGTACCTGGGGTTTTATCTACTTTGGCTGTCTCTGGGACCCTGATGAGGCATGCATAAGCACAACTCCTCCGATGACCTCCAGATTCTTTTTTGGAGACTCATAGCCATATAAACTCATTTGTCCTTTCCATTTCCCCCTTTTATTCAATGTCAACAAGCAGTTTTTAACACCTGTTATTACATGTAGGCTGAAATATTCTGCTGGTCTGAGTTGACCCTTTTATTCAAGATCTTTTCCTATTTACATCATCAGTGGGCTTGGTAGTAATCCCTCGGTGCCAGGGAGGCTCATTCCCAGGAGTCATGTCCTATATTGGGGGAAGGTAATGCATTTACATGCTGAGTTTGGCTTAGAGAGTGGCCACATTTGAGCAACATGGAGGTTCTCAGGAGGTAACTCTTAGGCACCATGCAGTTCTAGGCCTAGTTGAAATTTCAAGCACACAGGCTCATAAGCATAGTCATCAGTATCAAGGGCTCACTGTTGGACCATCCTTCTTTATTAGTCTTTGCCATTGCACTTGGAGGATTGTTGCTCTTCCATTGGAGAAGTGATAGAGATCCCCTGGCTAGGAACTCAGCATTCCCTCAGGTGTTGTTTTTAACTGTAGCTGCTATGAAAATATCCAAACATTTTTATGTACCCTGTATACATGTCCTGGAGAACTCCTTCCAAAAATGTGCCCCCCATCAATAACACCCCACACCAGTTTTCCTACCCTGCCATAGTTGAACCTCTCTGTGGTCCAAAACTTCTTCAAAAATGAAGCCTAATATATTGCCAAATTCCATTAATAGTAAAATGGAATATATGATGTGTTTAAAGACTAGATATAGAATACATACTAATTTAGAAAAATTAAATAAAGTAAAAATAAATTGGGATATCAAAAATCAAAAAATGAAAAAGCTTTGTTTTTGACATTTTGCCTTTCATCACTGCAGTAAGTGTTGCCCTGTATGTACAGTGGCAAGTTTGTGTTCCTGAGTGGAGTTAGACTCACATGTGACCTTTTTACACATGCCTCTTCTGTCACTCTTACTGGACCTATGGATGGTGCTGGGGTTGGTGTATATTCAGGAGACCTGAATCTCTGGACTGTCCATGTGACAGCCAGGCCCTGAGCCTCAGCAGACTTGCAATGCCTACCCTCTGGTTTATTGGACTTACCCTGGCCAGCTAACAGGGAGATGAAGAAGGTCAACCACCACACCAGGGAGCCAAGAGTGCCTACAACTGCAAGCAGGAGAATTGCATCCATCATCCATGTGGAATCAAAGCCCACTCTCATATAGAGGTGGAGTGGACATAACCATCCCAGGGTCCACATGATGGAGGAAAAGAGTATGGATTAGAGTGGGCTTACTGATATTCTACTATGGAACTATTGTGATTAGAAATGAAAGAAATTGTAGCATTGATGTGGAGAAAGTGGCCATGGTAGCTGCTGAAGGTAGGGAGAAGGAAGAAGAGATGTGATGTGGGCTCAATTTCAGGACTTGGAGTTGTCCTGGGTGGTACTGCAGGGACCAATGCTGGACATTGCATGTCTTGCCATGGCCCACCGGGTGGACTGGGGGAGAGTGTAAATTACAATGTAAACCATTATCCATGTGGAGCAGCAGTGCTCCAAAATGTATTCACCAAATGCAATGAATGTGCCATGATGATGAAAGAGGTTGTTGATGCAGGAGGAGTGGGGTGAGGGGGGTAGGGGAGTATATGGGACCTCTTATATTTTTTGAATGTAACATTTATAAAAAAATGAAGAGAGAAAAAACTACAAAATAAAATAAAATCATGTTTTGAAAGAAAAAAAAAAGAACAAAGGAAAAAATGCATCATTTATAACCTTTTGTTAGGGAAAAACAAAACACCCAGAAAACTAGAAATAGAAGGGAACTACCTCAATATGACAAAGGACTTCTATGAAAAATTCTCAGCTGCACTCAGTGGTACATGACAGCAACCTATTCTAAGATCAAGAAAACACAATTGCCCACTTTCACCACTGCTGTTCAATAATGTACTGAAAGATCTAGCCAGAGCATTTAAGCAAGAAAAATAAATAAAAGGCATGGAGATTCAAAAGGAAGTAATAAAAATATATTTATTCACAGATGATATTATCCTATGTATAGAAAATCCCAAAGAATCTACGAAAATCTCTTAGAGCTAATAAACACATTCAGCAGGTTCATGTTTCAAGATCAACAAACAAAAATCATGTGTTTCTATACACTAGCAATGAACAATCTGAAAAGTAAATCAAGAAAGCAATTCCATTTACAATATAACCCCTAAGAACAAAATTTCTCACAATAAATTTTACAAAGGATATGAAAACCTGTATACTGAAAACTACAAAACAAAGCCGAAAGAAACTAAAGAAGCCCTAAATAATGAAAGGCATCTTATGTTCATGAATGCAAGATTTAGTATTGGTAAGTCATATATACTACCCAAAGCAACCTACAGATTCAATACAATCACTATCAAAATTCCAATGCCCTTTTGTTGCGGAAATGGAAAAGCCAGTTTTCAAATTCAACACATTTGCAGAAATGAAGGAAGCATGACTGGGAAAAGGTGGTGGCTGAATTGTGATAACCTTGAATCAAAGTCCTTAGCTGATTATATGGGGTTAACTGGAGCTGGGATGACTCTACAGATTTGTCTCAAATTGGAGAAAGGGAATCAATACTTTTTGCTCCTATACCTCCCAATTATAACCTTGAGCAAGACAGCTCTCTTCAACCAAGGCCAAGTAACAGAGAGGGTCTTAGCTATGAGCTGTTACCAACACTCCTGTAGCTGTGACAATAAGCACTTCAATCTTGAGGGAAGATACTGTGGGAGAAGGGTATTACATGCACTGCACCCACACTTTAGAATCAATTGATTGTTTGATTTTCTCCATATTCTTTCTCCCTTTCTCTTAAATATGCATTTGCTCATTGACTATTGTCTCTGTTGATGTGCTGAGCACAACCTGAAGTTTAGCGTCACATATCTATTATCCAAATTTGGTGTTTTATTAACATGTTTTAAAGATTTCACAGTTTTAAAACTATTATATAATGGAAGAAGTAGTATGGCAGTATGGAATCATGATCAAGAGGCAAGAAAGGAAAATGGAAAAAGCCTGCCCAACTAAGAAAAAAATGGCATAAATTCCACTCACAATTTTATATTCCTTACCATTCATGTAATCATATAATTGAGTGATAGCACTGAAAAAAACATCTTGATATCTGATTGTTTTAAATATTATCTCTGCCTGGGAGAGAGTAAGAATCCTTACTGATTTACATAAGTTAATTTTGGAAAATTAACAACTGTCTGACCAAAGTATGAAAATACTTAGATAAACATGATACATGATAAAAGGCGTATAAGAAATGAAAGGTACAATGCAAAAACATTTTTAAAAATACTTGTTTTTGTTGTTATTTTTAAATTTTGTTATTTTTTTGTTGTTGGCTTTGTTTTGGGGGAGGTTTTGGGATACAGCTCTGGCAGGGGAGGGTCCCTCATCTGGAATGTTGGTGGTGGTTGGATGTGTGTGAGGGGAATACCCATGGGGCTTGCCTCTCTGGAGTGTGAGTGTGTTCATGTGGCCATGGGGTGTTGTTTCAGTGGGTAGAGACTCACAAAATAATCAGCAGAATAGTGAATTTCCATTCTGATGAGACTTGAAACATTCTCTCATAGAATGGTAAGAATCTCTGGATTACATGGGTAGTGCCTAGAAAAGGAGGGTGGACCAATGCACCAGGTCCTTGATATTGGTGCTTGTATTTATGAACCTTGTTCTTGTGAAATTGAACCCTGGTCTGGTAATACATATTACCTAAGAGTTTCTTCCTGGCCTCATTTTTGCTCAAATGTGGCCTCTCTCTAAGACAAACTCAGCAAATAAATTAACTGCATTCCCTTGATGTGGGATATGACTCCCAGTGATGAGCTTCTCTGGCTCAAAGAGAATTGTTAGTGCCAACTAACAATTCACTTGAAGAAAGATCTAGACCAAAGGGGGAAAATACTAACTTCAAATGAGTTTTTATGGCTGAGATTTCAAAGTGAGTTGAGATGTCATTCCAGAGGTTATGCTTATGCATATCTCAAGATCTCACTGTCTGCCACAGTAAACAGTGCCTCAAATTGTGGTGCTCCTGGGGTTGCTAGAGACATCTAGACACTCTAGACAGGGTAGACAGCCCCAGGAAATCAGGGCTCTGTCAGTGGGCCTTACCTTGGAATATATGATAACCCATCTCCCCCAATGTATCATAGTTAGACTCATTTATAATTTTCCCCCACATGGTTCTTCTATCCCATTTATTTGAACCTATAATTACCACTATACCCATTAAATATATGTCCAGAGACTTAAACCTTCCAGCTATTCATATGGCAGGAGGGCCCTGAATCTCAACAAAGTTGCAGACAACATCTACTTTCCAGTTCATTGGACTCACCCAGGACAACTAATAAAAGGATGATGTACAATGCCCAATGCAAAGAGTATCTTTAATGGCACACCGGACAGTTCAATCCATCTGCTCCATGGGATCTAAACCCCTTTCCAGTAAAATGCAGAATTGGCATCATCATCCCCAAATCCTCAAGACAGAGGAACAGACACACACAATGGGGGAATGAAATTATGGACTAAAGTAGATTTATTATTATTCTAGTAATGTTAAAACTTTTAGTATTGATATAAAGACAATGGTCACCAGAGGCTCTGATGGGAGGGTTAGGGAAAAATAGGTGTAAAATGGGGCATTTTTGAGACACTGTTCTGCATGATACTACAATAACAGATATCAGTTATTACAGATTTTGTAATACCTATAAAATTGTGTGGTGCAAAGTGTAAAACAATGTAAACTATAGACCATGGTTAGTAAAAATGCTTCAATATGTATTCATCAATTGTAACAAATGTACCACACTAATGAAAGATGTTGTTGAAGGCAGAAAGTGTGAGAGGGGGAAGGGGTAGGCTATATGGGAATCCCCTAAATTTTTTATGTAATATGCATATAATCTAAAGCTCCTTTTAAATTTTGCAAAAATCTTGACTTCCTTTTAGGCAATCCAAACAGACAAGAGTTTCCAGAGATCCTTCCTGGATAGCTGCATTTTCAATCATGATATCCACTGAAAGCCTGACTAGATCCATGGCTTAAACAATAGGAATTTATTGGTTCACAATTTTGAGGCTAGGAGAAGTCCAAAATTGAGACATCAGTAAATTGATGCTTTCTGCCAGAAGACTGTGCATTCCTTGCTGGTGATCCTTGGTCCTTAGCTTTTCTGTCATATGGCAATGTACATGGTGGGTGTTTTATCCTTTCTTTTCCAGGTTCCATTGACCCAACTTCTTGCTTCCTGTGATTTATTTTCCCTCTATGTGAATTTCATTCTGTTTATAAAGGACTCCTGTAATCCAGATTAAAGCCTGAATTTATTCAGTTGGTCCCACCTTAGCCAAAAATACCATCTTATGAAGGTCCTGTTTACAATGTTTTCAGACCTACAGGTTGGATTAAGACTAAGAAGATGTTTTTCTAGGTTACATAACTCTAAGCCACCATATAGGGGTTAAGTGAAAATATATAGATTGAACATAGAGTATGCAGACCTATACCAATCTTATCTGGGCATAAAGGACCCCTGTCCTGAGCCCTAAAGTTTTATATGGCCCTGTACTAACTTTCTTCTAGCTTTGCCTCTCTCTATAGAACAATAACTCTGAAACACCAATAGGATTATGTGTCCTCCTTTGGCTCAATTCCTTTTAAAGCATACTACAAGGGCCTGAAACCCTAGAATTCCCTTCCCCAAAATCCTTGACTCACTTTCAGGTCCTGCACAAGCATTTTTCCTACATCATCTACATGATGGTGGAAAACACCACTAGTTTGCACTGCATTCAGTCTGAGTGATGAATAAAATATGACTTTGTACAGGGAAGATACATAGATCTTATCCAAGTGAGCAAGTACTGACACAAGGGCATGAAAGTCCCTAACAGTGCAGCACAAAGCTAGGGGTAGGAAGAGAAATGCAGACCAATGACTGAAGGCCAGCTCTCCATTTTCCATCATGTTCTGACAAAGAATTCTGAGACGTTCATGAAGTCTAAATATCAACCTGGCTTTCCACGTCATTATGAAGCTATGCATTTTAGATGGGAGGGTAGAACATGTTTTACAATAATGTTAACACTTCGATTAATAATTTTAAATGCTTAGTCATATATGATCTGTACCTCTTTCTCTATAACTGCCCTATGCCCAACAAATTATGGGCATCCAGAAAACTGATAGCCAGGTCTTTGCTCTCAGGCATGAGACTGAGATTAAAGACTCTTCCCTTGTGACTTTGACAACTCCAGAGTAACACACCAAGGTTATGAAAAATGGACTTCCATAACAATCATCTCACCCAGAGTTCCTTACAGTAAGTTTCTATATTGACAAGCTATTCCCAGACATTCAGACCCTACAATCAGCTGCCAGATATCTTAAGGAGACTTTATGGGGAAAATAAATACCAAAACAAATCAGAGGCAAAAAAAAAGCTACTTAAAGCTATCCATGGAATAGATAATTTTAAAAATAATCTATTACTAATACCCTCATAGATATAAGCAAATGTATGTTTTCATCAGCATAGTAGGCTACAAATTCCTCAACAACTCTCCTCTGAAGAAGTTTAATCTATCTCACAGATATTTGAATCTAGATAAGCTTGTGATTCACTTGTAACCAACAGAATGTGTTAAAATGACAATGTGTGACTTTTGAGGGTAAGTCATAAAAGGTGATGATGCTGTTTCTAACTTATTTTCTTGAATATTTGTGTTGGAAACCTGAGCCACCATGTAAGCTGCCATGCCATGAAGAGATCAAGTCACATTGAGGTGTATGTGTAGGCACTATGGTTTACTATTCTTCAAGACCTCTCCCCCAGATTCCAGACTTGTGAATGAATGGATGAGTTCTCAGATGATAGTGGTGCCTTAGTATTGAATCACTCCTTAAATCAAGTCCTCTGAGATGAAATCCTAGATATTTTACAGCAGAGACAGGCTAACCCAAGGTGCTCTTTCTGAATTCCGAAGCCATAGAATTCATGATAATAAAATTATTGCTTTGCACCATTATGTTTTGCCTGTTATGCAGCAAGAAATAACTGCAATTGAGGTATTGTGATAAATGCTATTTTCCCCATCTCAAACTGGATCACCATGGGAGATGATGTTCCTGCCATGACACCAAGCCCACTTACTCAATAAGGAAGTGATTCTTAAGTTGATGACTTCACCACCTCAACATCTCTGCATGAAAAATGGAAATCTCATGCCTTGCCCCTCTTCCAACTTTAGCTCAAATTCCTATCATTTACACACATTTAAAGATGAAAATTATTTTAGCTAGAACTATAATTGCAAGAGAATTTGGGAAATGTAGGTTTAACAGCATCTTGGAAAGAAATTGAAATAGATGTTATGTACAGAATGTGCTCAATATCATCAGCACTTGCAAGTGACAGAACTAGGAATTAAACCTAGTTCTTGCTTATTTACTCTGTGTGTGTAACTCACCACAACTACTACCACAACGTCATCATCCCAATATCAGGGTTTGAGGAAGAAGCAATATATACAGCAGATATTTGTTTTATTTAAAACAGTCAGAAATGTAACCAGCTACTGAGAAGCATGGAGGTCACAATAAATGATTAGCTAAAAGATTACTGAAAGAATAAAGACAATAAATTTCAATTCTTGAGCTATATGACATAATGACAGGAGAAATGGAAGCTGAGATACTCCATCTTGATAGACCACTAAAGGTGGTTGGCAAAGGATCAGAGTTGAGAGCACCTCTGAGTTCATATGGTTCAACATGATAGGTTTTGGATAGGAAAACTGAGATGTATAGAAGTGATATAATTTGAATCAGTTACATAGCTAGTTAAGAATGGAATTGACCGAAGGAGTGAGTTCTTCTCCATCCAGTCCCCAGACAAACTTTTTTGCTGTGAATCCACAGAGATAGAGAAGGGCATTTTCAAGCTAGTTTAGCAAGGCACAGAACAAGTTGTTTCCATACTGAGAGATCTTTGTAAGATTACTTAAAACAAGAACTAAACAAACTGGGTCATAGATCATAAAGCATTGAAAATTTTTCTAAGTGACTGCAGAGAAAACTTCTATTTAAACTGTATCCATGAAAACTATATGATGGACACAGTAATAACAATTACATGATAATCTATAAGCCACTGAGTTCTTTCCAATTATACTAACAAGATGTTTGTGGTAAGTTTTGCCTTTAACTTCTATTATTTGCCAAACAAAATGCCTTCATTGTTTTGAATTCCCATCAGTATCCAGAAACAAACATAATAAGAAAAGTATTTGGATACATTGCTTGGAATGCTTAACACATATTTTTCCCTCTGGATTGATCATTTGCTATAATATTCAATAAAACTATATTTTAATCCATACAGAACATTAGGTAAAGAAGTTATCACTAAGGTAATTTTTCCATTGTAGCAAACAGGTTAGGATAATTCTGTTCATAAGAACTGATCTGAAAGTCCAAGAAATTAGATACTGTTTCTCTAGTTATTTTTCTGCCACCACAAACTATACATTTGTAAAATGTTAACCACTGTTTTAACCATCTTTCTGAAAAGTTTTAACAACTGACTATAATTGACCCAATTATAACTGGTTTAAAGGACAACAACAAGAAAAATAACAATAGTAAATTATAAAATAACCAGTTGTTTGATCTATCTGGTTCCAAATCTATTTGATAGCTTGAGGTACTCTTTTTACATTGACTTCATGTTTTTGATAGTTCATTTTTGTAAAAAATAAATACAATTTGAGTGAAATAACACTATATAGAGAGCTAAATAATATCACCCCACAACCATAATGCATTAAAGAAATATTCAGCTGACAACTGAAACTTCAAAAGCAGTTGCTTGATTCTGTAGCAAAGTAAAGACATAGGTAAAAGTTGTATATTTAGAGATAATTCCTTATAAATTTTCCAAGATAAGATATGAAAAGTGGATATCCTTTTAACAGCAATAGTAATTTAGACAATCCTTTAATAACTCTGTGCCTTCTCTCTGTTTCAAAAGGTCATGGTGAAAAATATATCCGAATGTAGAGTACCACTTAATGATTCCTGGCACATAATAGGTGCTTAGCTATCATTCCAGTGTAAGTAGCTATTTCCAGAATATCTAGAAAGGAAATCAAATCCAAAAATAATTTATCAGTAGAATGATTTCAGAAGCACAGAGACAAATCTCCACTTGTGTTTAAAATGCACAAGCATACAAAAGTTATTTCAGTTAATTTCTTTTGTATAACCTTCATTGAGGTATCATAATCACAACTCAAATTCAAACATAAATAAGACTCTTCTTTCCTATAATTGTCTTAGCATTTCAAGACACAGTGTAAAAAATAATATCCAGTATACATTTGAAGTTTTCAAATAATTTTCTATTAAATATAAGGGGGAAATTATGGTTTATCTTAGAGAAGTTAGAAAGATGTAGTAAATTTTCTCTCAGTAGACAAAATTTAACTTAGTGATTAATCAGCACCTTACTTGAGGACAAACGAATTTGCTCTTCTTTAGGGAGAAATTATGCTTGTCCTTTTATAAGTATGCTGGAGATCTTCCAGAGGCATATTAATGGTATTCTGCAAAGTCTTAAAAAGAAGGAAAAAAAAGGAAAGGAAAGAAAGTAGGGACTGCATTCAGAAAAAGTGGGGAAAGCATTTACTTTTCTGGCATATCTGAAAAATCAAAACTTTTATCTTCTATTGCATTTTAGGCACAAAGTTTAATATATCAATTTATGGACCTAGAGAGAGAAGTATTCAAAATTGCTTATTAAATCTTCTCTTTATGCATTGGTAAGAAATGGAGTCAGGAAAGTTGGTTGAAGAATTAGTTTTGTGTTGGTGATATTATGTGAAGGGATTATTTTAAAGTGTCTGGAGCAGTCTGTTGTGGTCCAGACTGAGGTGGGGATTTTTGTTTTTTTAATAAAGATTTTTTCCCTTTTTTATTATTTTATTTTTTAATTATCTTTTTTTAAGTTAATAGATCATACAAAATATTACATTAAAAAAAACATAAGAGCTTCCCATATACCCTATTCCCATCCTTCACCACCATCATTTTTTTATTGTATTTTTTTAAAGTACATAGATCACACACATAAAAAATATTATGGGAAACAGACTTAGCCCAGTGGTTAGGGTGTCGGTTTACCACATGGGAGGTCCACAGTTCAAACCCTGGGCTCCTTGACCCGTGTGGAGCTGGCCCATGCACAGTGCTGATGCGTGCAAGGAATGCTGTGCCATGCAGGGGTGTCCCCCACGTAGGGGAGCCCCACGTGCAAGGAGTGCATCCTGTAAGGAGAGCCACCCAGCACAAAAGAAAGTGCAGCCTGCCCAGGAATGGTGCCGCACATATGGAGAGCTGACACAACAAGATGATGCAACAAAAAGAAACACAGATTCCCGTGCCACTGACAACAGAAGCGGACAAAGAAGAAGGCACAACAAATAGACAAAGAGAACAGGCAACTAGGGTGGGGGGTGGAGGGCGGGAGCGGGGGTGGGAAGAAGAGAGAAATAAATGAAGAAATAAATCTTAAAAAAATGAGGTTCCTATGTACCCCACACACACTCCTCCTGCGTCAACAATCTCTTTCATCATTGTGGCACATTCATTGCATTTGGTGAATACATTTTGGAGCACTGCTGCACCACATGGATAATAGTTTACATTGTAGTTTACACTCTCCCCTAGTCCATTCAGTGGGTTATGTCAGGATATATAATGTCCAGCATCTGTCCCAGCAATATCATTAGGATATCTCCAAGTCCTGAAAATGCCCCCACATCATATCGCTTCTTCCCTCTTCCTGCCCTCAGCAACTATGATGACCACTTTCTCCCCTTCAGTGCTACAATTTCTTCCTTTACTAGTCACAATAGTTCTATAGTAGAATATCAGTAAGTCCATTCTAATCCATATTTTATTCCTCCATCCTGTGGACCCTCAGATGGTGATGATGGATATAGGACATGTTAAATTACATCAAAAATTTATAAAAGTCTATAGGCTAAAATGTAAGCCATAATGTAAAACATAAGGTAACTAAAAATTTAGAAAACTGTACAGTCTAAAATATAAACCATAATGTAAATCAAAATGGAACCATGTTTGATAGCAATGTTTCAATATTTGTACGTCAGCTGCAGCAATTATAACATGAACATATAAAAAGATCATTGCTGGGGAACGGGGAAAAGGGTTTGATGTTGGAGATTTTTTATTTATTTATCTCCCCTCCCCCCCTTGTGGCTTGCTTGCTGTCTGCTCTTTTTGTCCATTCACTGCGCTTTCTTCTGTGTCTGCCTGTCTCCCTTTGTTACATCATCTCGCTGCACCAGCTCTCCATAGGTGCAGGCCATCAGCTCTCCATGGGCAAGGGCCAGCTTGCCTACACAAGGAGGCCCTGGGAAGTGAACCCAGGGCCTTCCATATGGTAGACAGGAGCTCAATTTTGAGCCACATCCACTTCCCCAGATTGAGTTTTGACTCACTTCCAGTGAGTTGGTAAGTGTTGCCAAATCTGCCTGAGTCAAGCAGATGTCTTGCAGGGTGGCACAGCCCCCATTCTGTGTACAGAGTACTAGGATTTCTCTGGGAAAATCTGCTTCAGTAATTTTAGGTTCAGAAAACACCACTTGTTAATTAATATCTCTTGGCTGAGATTTTTTTCACTTTGTTTAGTAGTAGGAATAATATTTTTCTTTATATGCGAGCAACCCTGAGAGCCTCTCTATGTTTTCAGTCAAAATAAGTTTTTAATAAATAAATAAAACTAGTGTTAGGGAGCTCTATTTAAAACAAAATTTTTATATCATCTGCATAAGAACATCATTTTGGAAAGACCAATATGATCTATTTTCTCCTAGAAGTAGGAAGAAAACAAATAAAAAAGACTCATGAAAAATAAGTTCATATCACTTGGATCAATACTGTCTCTTCCATAAGACTCCTACAAAATGTATGGATTTCTACACATACCTCATGGTGAATCCCATTTAAATCTTAATCTATAAACATTGATAAATCCTCTTTAAGTGGGTTTTTATAAGCTTATTTTAGAAATTTAGGTTATAACAGAGAACTCTTGTGGAATTAGCTTGAGCCACAGTCAAATTTTTGAATATGATCATTTCTCCAAAGACTGACCCCGTTTGCTGTTCCCACATCGATCAACCTATCTACTTTGAATCATCAAGGTGTGCCAGGTCCTTTGTCAGACTCTGGAAACTTTTATTCCCATTGGAATGGAAGATATACGGGGCTTTATGCTGTTGTCTATTCAGTGATTCAGTTATCATCATCTTTGCTGTGGGTTACTCTTTGTCAACCTGGTTCCATCACCTGGCTCTTTGCCTTGTTCCTCATTACAAAACTCAGTCCCTTGCTAATATCTGTTTTTTTTTTTTTATCTTGTTCCAAGTGTCGTGCTTTGAGCTCCACTTACCATGAAACATGCCCCAAATATTTGCACCAGTACTCCCTAATCATGTTTGAAAGCCTGAGTGGGCTTACTCGTTCTGCCTTGTGTCTCCTCTGTCCATACATGTAGGACCTTCTGATGTCTGAGGAAAGTTACCTTTAGTTGTGCATAAGTTATCATTTGCCTAGCTCCATATAGAAAATATTCAAATAGATGATGTTTTGGTCAACCAAAGGGATGCTGATGCAAAGTACCATACATCTGTTGACTTTTATAAAGTGTATTTATTTGAGGTACAAGATTACAGTCCCAAGGTCATGGAAAGTACAACTCAAGGTACTTTCTCACCAAAGTCAGCTGCCACGTGCTGAAGCAAGATGGCAAGCAATCTCTGCCTGGTCTCTCAAGGCTTCCTATATCAGTCTCTGGCACAGGACTTGTTTCTTTTCAGGCCTTCTTAGCTGCTCAGCTTCTCTGTTCTCTTTAACTGCAAGCTATTGGGCAAATGGCTCCTCTCTCCCTGAAGCCCAGGGTCAAACATGAGAGAACTTTCTCCTCTTCCTGTGTCATCTTGAATGAGTGTCTGTTTATAACAGCCCATCAAGGGGTTGGGGACTCAATCTGTGTCATGGCCTACTGACATGGTTGAATCAAAGCCCTAATCTTAACAGGTAATTTAATCAAGACATGTCAGCTGAATCTAATGCATTCAAAGGACATCACATCCAGAGAAATACAATAATTTACAAACGCAATCTCTCTTTTGGGGATTCATAAATAATCTCAAACTGCTACAGTTGTTTAGTTTTAATATATCAATAATCTTTAACTCTCAACTCCAAAATTCAAAGACAAAGTTAAATCGAAATGAAGCTATAGTCTCATTATTGTGTTTCATAAAGTATGTATTCATACATGTGCACACACCATCTTGCTTGCTTTCTCTTTCTCATCTCCTGCTCCTTCTCCTCAGTGCAATGCAAATTTATAAGATTCAAGATAGCTATATGGGCTAGTCTTTTAACAAAAGCAACTCAGATCATGTCTTGGAAAAAAAAAAAGGATGGGCTCTTGCTTCAGAATAACCTAGGTTTGATTCTCAAATGAATCTTCTAACACACTGCTGGCATATTGTTTAATAATAGTTATATTTCTTACCTATAATATCAGCATAATCATATCTTCCTCTCAGTTGTTTTGTAAAGATCAAATGAAATATTATACATGAAATGCATAGCATAGTATATGATAAAAAGTAGTCACTTGGCCAGTTTTTCATTTCCTCCATTTCCTAAGTCCTTTCTCTTTGATAATTAGATACAGCAGTAAATAATTGCCTGCATATGGAGGTATATGTAGGAAGCTATATGTAGGAGGAAATCATTACTGTATTATTGTATATCATTAACATATTTGCCTCTACATGAAATGCCATATATATTTTGGTGGTACTAGAGACCTATCATTTTCTTTGAGCCAATAAAAATGTGTAAAGCAGGTGGATCTCTGTACTTTATTAATAAACATTACTGTACATCCCAAATGGCAATTTTTTTCAGCCATTAATTTGATGTTATAGTTATCTGAAATAAGCATGATCAGCAATTAATGGTATTTATTATTATATAGAGTTCACTCCCTTTCATTTTTTGGTATTCTACCTATAATATTGATCTAGTTGATATGCAAATGAATATTCTAAATAAAGAAATACATAAGAACAAAGAGAAAATCCATATGATGATTTTTTTAAAAAAGCAAAATTTGGAGCTTCTCAGAGTGTATTCAATAAAATGCCCAAATAAATAGAGGATAAAAATCAGCAATCAGTTTGAGATTGTTGAACATCTTTTGATGCTATGAGGGTTATAATGAACATTGCTGTATTCTTTAGGATAGATCAACTATTTAATGGTTACTAGTTGGAAGAAAACTATAGCCAGGACATGCAACACATACACAGAATTTTTTAAAAATGAGGGATTTCTAATATTCAATACTGAAATATTTATAAAAAGTAAAATTAAACAACAATCTCATTTTGTTCCACTTCATCTAATGCTCCACTTCCTGGAATACATCCTGTTTATATGCACAGTCTTAAAATTTGATAGAAATTAGCAGGCTTTCCAGACAGATATCCAATTCAATAGAGGAGTTTCTTTTTCTACATTATTGAAAAACAATTCTTCATTTTCTATTTGAAAAATTCAATTATTGAAGAACTCATTATTACCACATTAGTCACTGCAACTGTATAGATTAGGGGATTAGAAGAAAAGAGAAATCATGTTTTAAAATGTTTGACTATGATATTTTAATGCAGATACTAGCTATAGAAGCTTTGGCAGGTATAATAGAATCCTTAAGGGTTAGGAAAGAATCCAGCAACAAGAAAGAGTGAGAAACTTTTGCCATAAATGGACCTGAAGAGTTAAGTGTCCTCTTCATCACTGTCCTTAGACAACCCCCATTACGCCATCTCTAAATTCTCTCAGCTATTACATACTGTGCCATCCATTGGCCCTCAGGTCATTGTTCTTCATTTTTGTTAATAGTTTCAGCTTCTGGATCAGTGTTATTCTCTTCAAAACTGGTCTTTATGCTTCCTAAATACATGGATGAGTCTTCTAATATCTAAGTACTCAGTTCTTTGAAATCCTCTTCACTAATTATCCTGTCCTCCACCTTCCCTCATCTCTTCACCCTCATTGTCTTACCCTAGTTCTTGGCACAGCCTCAGCTTTACTGAACATCACTTTTTATTTTTACAAGTCACTGCTACAATGGACACCTACAATACTGTTCTGACCTGTTGGGTTCCTCCACCTATTACTATGGATCAACTCTGTGATCTCTAAAAGCAATCCACTCACATGGTAGCACTAGAACTTATCCCTCTCCCATATTAGAATATATTATTGGAACAGTTCTCCTTTTTTCATCTACAAAATCATTTTTCACTCTGTTTAATTTATTCTCATCACCATTCTCTCACTTCTTCAACCTTAAAAAAATGACAAAACAAAATAAAAACTTTATCTTCTATCACTAGATAGAAGTTGCAATGAAACTCCTCTAAAAACTTGTCTATAGTTATTGTCTCCAATTCCTTTTTTGCTTTCTTTTAAACATAATTCAGTTCTGCATTTGCTCATAAGGTTATGCCAGAACTTCTCTTGTCACCAAAATCCTCCTCATTGTTATAACCACTAGTCAATTCTTTGTTTTCATCATATTTTTCTATCAGCTTCCTCCTTCATACTCATGTGTTTGATTTCCCACTTGACTTCTAGGACAATTCTCTCTTGGTTTTAGTCCTACCCTTCTTGTCATTCCATTCTTTTTTCCTTTGCCTGTATTTTCTCTTTCTGATTTTCTCTTAATGCTAGCATACCCAAGTACTCAGTCCTTTATCATTTTCACCTGTCTATTCAAACTCACTCTCTGTGATCTCATTCTCTTTTATAGTTTCAAATACACTAAATACTTAAAAGTCCATATTTGTGTCTTTTGCCTAGAATTCTCTCCTGAAATTAAGATGCTTATATCCACTGCATCCATTAAATCTCCATTTAATGAGTCCAGAACTTAACTCTTTTATCCCTATCGTTATCTTTCCAGTTGCTAAGTACAAAACTTGGAATCATTTTTAGCTCTGATCCCTCTCTTACTTACTCTCCACATTAATTTTTTATGAAATAATGTGGGGTTCTCTCTTCAAAGTGCATAAAATATAATCTACCAATTCTGCACCACTTCCATTGCTACCACTCTGGTTTAAGACACCGTTTTCTCTTGCCAGGAAATGTCTTTATAAATGATTTCCTGGCTTCCACCTTGACCTTTTAAACTTTATTCTTGACCCAGCACCCTAAGTAATCATTTTGTTTCTGAAATGTTAAGGCAGAATATTTCACTTCTCTGCTCAAAACTTTCCAATGACTCCTGATATCATTTATAGTAAATGTCAAGTCCTCACAATACATCAAAAGACTTTGTAGGATTTGAAATCTCAGAGACTACTCACCTTCTTCAGTATACTTTAGGCATCCTGGCATTCTTGAACATAGCAGGCACTCTTACCTTAAGATATTCACACCCTCTGTTCCCTATGTGTGGAATACTCTTTCCCCATATACCTACCTCTTGCCTCTTTCAAATCTTTCAAATGTGATTTTTTCAGCCTACCTTTACCACCCTACTTAAAACTTGTCCCTCCAGATTCATATTCCTAAGCTTCCTTACCATGCTGACTTTTTCTTTAGTATTTATAAAAGATAATATAATGTCTATTTTTTATTATGCTACATTATTTGGCTATCTCCTCTTCTTAGTAGAAAAAGATTATTCTGTTCTATTTACTGATATTTATGGATATAATGCAAACAATTAAGAGCAGATAGGAGATAGAAGGTTCAGTGAATAAATGGCTTCTGGGATATGTGTGAATAGATAATTTAAAAGAATCCTTCTCTATCTTTTATGACCCAGTGAAAGGGACATTGAGAAGAAGAAAGATTTGCTTTGTGAGTAGGTACAAAGGCAGTAGCTCAAAGGGTTTGAAATAGGGAATGTTTGACAGATGACATATCTATCACAAGTTGAAGACTTGTTATAGGGAGCACTATCTATGTAAACTTTTCCAAAAATCATAGCTTGCTAACCTTGGCAACTCCTAATATACATTCCTTATTTATTCAAAAAAAAGTTTGAGTTGTGTACCATGAATGTGTACTTTACGAATTCCATTGAATGATATTTATGAACAATACCTTTTAGAACTACCATGGATCCTTATAATTAATGCCTCACTGGTAAATACGTATTATAAATATCAATTTGAAGAAAGATGCAGAAGAGGCTTCTTTTTGGGGCTGGGACAATGAGAAGAGAGGAAAAAAACACCTGAGTGGAAATGGGAGTAAGGACAATGAGAGCAACAAAGGCAAACTGTTTTACAGAGTTCCCCTACCCCTACTATCCCCAGAGAATAGGTGAGTACAGTTGAAGAGTGACTAGAACTTGGGGATAATCAATAACTTGGGAAACTATTCTTTTTCTGCACCCAGTTCTATTTGCACACATAATAATAAAACATATCAGCTATCCATTTTGCAGGAGATAATTAGAAAAATTCATTCATTTCTAGTGTAGCCATATCTATCATAAATGTGGTTACAATGGAACTCAGTGCTCAGAGATCAACAAAAGATCAAATTATTTTTCTTTTTTCTTTATAGTAGGATGTTTTATTATTATTTTGGGGGGGAGTAGATTTTTATATAATATCAGTTTATAGTACATACAGAAGATAGTACATAAATATTTTATATTTTGTTATAATTCTAATCTTTTTTATAGCAATTTAGTCATCTATGTATCTTTTTTTAAAGATATATAGATCACAAAAAATGTTACATTAAAAAGTGAGAGGTTCCCATATACACACACACTCCTCACACCACTCCTCCCACATCAGCAACCTCTTTCATCATTGTGGCACATACATTGCATTTGATGAATACATTTTGGAGCACTGTTACACCACATGGATTATAGTTTACATTTCAGTTTCCACTCTTCCTCAGTCCATTCAGTGAGTTATGGCAGGATATATAATGTCCTACATCTGTCCCTGCAATATCATTCAGAACAACTCCAATTCCCAAAAATGCTCCCATATCACCCCTATTCTTCCCTCTCCCTGACCTCAGCAACTCCCGTGACCACTGTCTCCATATCAATGATACCATTTTCCTTGTGTATAGGCACTCTTAAATATACAGTAGTATCCTTGATGCTATTGAAAACAAGCATCATGTCATTGACTTAAGTTATTCTTTCGAAACTACACAAATCCCAACTTCCTTCCATATTAAAGGACATAAAGCTCTCCACTTTCAAGTGATCAGATTAATAGAGAAGACTACATAAGATTGTTTTCTGCCAGGTTGGCAAGTTAGGGAAGAGATTTTCCACTGATTACAGAAACCTCACATGCGGTTAACAAGGACATATTTTAGCAAATCTCATTCTCTATCCTTTAATCAAACCTCACTGATTTATACTTGAAAAGGAACAGTAAATTTACATAGCCTCTGGAAATATAGTACAAAGGATTTCCTGAGCAGTCTATTCATGAGGTTATGAAAATGCTTTGAGCTGTCATCCTATTGAATATAAGATGATAACAACATTCATTTCTTATTTCAAATATTGTGGGAAAATAGACAAAAGGTGGGGAAAAAAGTAGTAGAACATACAAACTCTTGTATCTAAATCCAGGGTTCCCAAAAATGTTGAAATCAAAGTGTTTATATAAATATATCTCTTACTCCCAAGTAGGCAAATAATGCTCCATATTCTATTGCATTATTTCAAATTTATCTTGAAATATATCCTTCTGCCATAGAGTGTATGATTCTTTCAAATATATCCTAATTTATCAGTAGGGAGCTAAACCATAGGACAGAAGGGTCTATATGACACATGAGATGCATAAGTGCTAATTAATCAGCAAATCAAGATAAAACCTCTTAGAAGAAAGAGCAGAGGCTAAGAAACTTAGCCAGAAAATTAAAACAGATACTTTAGTTTTGAAAGTTAACAGGGTTTGCTTGTTTCCTGGGCACAGAATAAGAAGGAAAGATTACATTTGGGGTCCTGGGCACAGTGCGAAGGATCATGAACCAAACATGCCATTTAAGGTTTCTAGATTCCAGAGGCCTTCCCAGTAAAATGAAAGGATTTGCCCCATTCCAAGCCTCACCTATGCTGAGAGAGTCCTAGGAATCCAGAGACACAGTTGGGGACCAGTGATGGAAAGGATTGCATATAAATTGTAAAAACTGTTCCACAGCAATGCAAGGTGTATGGGAATCCTGTATGCTATACGTGATTCTTCTATAAACTCATAGCTTCTTTAATTAAAAAAAATATCTATATAGCAAGCAAATCAACACCAGTGTTTTGCTCTAGTTTACCACTCTAATAATTTTTAAAAAAATTTTAAACACTTAAAATTTTCTTAATTTTTTTTCATTTTTATATTATCTAACTCTATGAATATATCAAAATTTATTTTACTGCTAAAATACTGAAGGACATCAATAAAATTTTGATTGTCAGTATTTATCAATGCAAACTTGGAAAAATCACATTTCTGTATTCTATAGTAATATTCAGCTGCATTATACAAATAGTAGCCAATTCTATGACTATTTCTGCCAGGGAGTAAGATATTGCTCTTAGGTCCAAACCCACCCTTCTATAATCTAAGTTATGATGCTGGGACTGGAAGTCTGCAAACTAGATTTCTTCTTTTCAAGCTGGTTCTATGTTAGGTTTTACCAATAGAGAGAACTAGAGGAATCCTGCAAAGCTGGAGGAGAAAGAAGGAATTTGTTCTTTTCTATTTTCTTCCTGCCTGCTTTTATCCTGTTTCTTCAGACACTTATCAATGCTTTGTAACCATGACAATAACAATTCTTCCTGTAGCAGCAGATAATATATTTTTCAGTTTTTTAAACATTTTCAAGATAGATATAACTTGAACCTTCAAGAGATAATAGCACCAGTGCCAATTCTCGCTCCTCAGAAGTCTAGGTCCATGACCGGCAGGGCATCTCCTTCAAGCTGGGATGTGCCGTCCAAAGCCTAGCAGTGTTCCCTTCTCAGATATCTGAGCTTCAGCTCTGCAGAGAACTTCCTCCAAGGTTCTCAGGCTAATAAATACAACCTCTTTTCCTTGTCAACTCAGTCCTAGGAATGGTAGTACCTTCCTGAAGCTGTTATTCTTGATTTACCTTTTAATATTTGACATCTTCATATCTACTTAACACTCCTTTATATTAATATCTCTCCACTGAAATAAGTCACGTCCTGTCTCCTGACTAGACCCTGACGGAAATACTATATGAAAGGGCAACAATAGAATGAAGATAGAGATAGCTATTGCACTAGAATGTGGAATTAGAAAAGTAAAGCAGCAACTATCTGATCTAAATAAAATAAATAAAACAAAAAATAAAACCTAAGGAAGTTCCAATTTAAAAAATGCTATGGTTGGAAAAAAAAGTTATTTCAGAATAAATGGGAAGGAGAGATTGTGAATGGTGTGTGTCTGTGCACATACATGCCTGTGAGGGAAAGAGAGAGAGAGGGAAAGAAAGAAAGCTATTTTAAACAGAATAGTTTCCCAATTGTTTTAATCCATTTTTATCATTTTGGCTGAATACTATTAAAAATGACAAGATACTCCAATGCTTATAATATAAATAGGTATTGGGCTAAAAAAATAGATAATTGAATGGAGGGAAAACAACATAGTTCATTTTTATTTAATTCTCTTTATCCATATAAAGATCCATGGGAATAGTGATTTAACAGGAACTCCTTCTCTTTTTAATTTACCAGTCCTCTCTTCAGGCTAATATGTTATATGCTATCAAACACATTTATTTTCTCAGTTAATGTACTACTACTTAACATCAACAAACGCCTAAAAAAAAAAGCTGCATGAATTTATATTGCTTTTTAACTAAAAAAAATCCATCATTGTCCTACAGTGAAATCTACCCACATTACTGGCAAAGACATTGCTGTTTTCTTTTGATTTTATCTTATGGTATACCTTCTATTGTTCTACTGTCATCTCTATAATTTTGAATGCCACATTAACTTAATCAGTACAGCTCTACTCAATAGGTTTTAATGACCAAGACAATGTTTTTATTTTCTACAAAGAAATAAATAAAAGCCTATAATGTCAACAAATCAAATTTAATCTTTTTTTCCAAAAGCAGCCACATTTTATGTTTGGCAATTTTTGCTTAAAGATAAATCAGTAACACCCTCATCTTGGATTTTGAAGCTGCATGCATTTTTTTCTGTCTGGCTTTTCCTTACCTTTCATACCATCCTTCTTTCTTGGTCACAAGCTACTAATAGGAGATATGTTAGTTATCAGTGCATTCATTCTTAACTCCAAATCCATTCCTCATTGCCTTCTTTGCTACTTGCAGTACATAAAACTTTGTTCTTAAAAGGTGCCGGGTAAATACTACAGGAGGAAAGAGCTGTTTTCTGTACATTTTTTCATATGTCTGCCAGCAGTGACGGAGTGTGGCAGCTTGAGAATATTTATGAATGCCAAAAAAAGAGAGATAATGTTAGAAAACTGGTCTGTTCCTCTGGGCATGCTATCCTTTGGTTTTATTCGATTCAGCTGAAATGACTTTGATTAAATTATGTTAAGATTAGGGCTTTGAGTCCACCCCATCATTAGGGACACTAAGTTTGTGTCCTTATCCCCTTTGTGGGCTATACAAATGGACACTCAATCAAGGAGACACAAAGAAGTAGATACATGAGAAAAGAGGAACAGAGCTCCATAGACACAGAAAAGGATTTTGCAGCCCTGGGAAGAGAGATGAGTCACTCACTTGATAATTTGCAGCTGAAAAGAACAGAGCAGCTGAGCTCTATGCCAGCCTACAGCTGAGATCAGAAGAAGCTGGGCCCATGGAGCCTTAAGAGGAAAGAGGAAGGTTGAACCCTCACAGACATCGCCCACCATCTTGCTTCAACATGTGGCAACATATTTTGGTAAGGATGTACCTCTTATGGTACCTTAAGTTGGACTCTTTAGGGCCTTGTAACTTTAAGCTTTTACCTCAAATATGCTTTATAAAAGTCAACAGATTTCTGGTACTTTGCATCAGCACCCCTTTGGCCAATACAGAGGGAAAAAAGGGCACTTGCCCCTCTTGAGTTTCAGTAGTAGCCCTGTGGACTGAGTTCCCACTGTGATTCAATGGGGCATTGCAAGAGAATTCCCGTGAGTCTTATAAGTATGCCAGTGGTTGGTTCCCAGTTTTGGCTGGCCATCAAGTTTTGAACCATACAAAGGTGTTTTTCCTGCTTACCCATCAATTGTGGACAAGCTTTCACCAGGAACACTCCATCTAACTTCTCTGCCATCTAGTGATTTGTTGACTTATGTCCTCCAAAAAATATATGAAGGTATTAACTCTTGGTAGCTATGAATATGAGTATTTAGAAATGGAGTCTACACTGATATAATCAAACTAAGATGATATCATCTGAGTCATCCAAGTGGGTTGTCTTCTAATGACTGGTGTCTTTATAAGAGATAGAAGAAGGAAATTTGAACATAGAGACACAAACAGAAGAAAACACAGTGAAGATGGAAGAAGAAATTTTAGCGACACAAGTACAAATCAGGAAAAGCCAAAGATTGCTGGCAAACACCGGAAACTAGGAAGAGGCAAATGAAAGATTCTACCCTAGACCCCACAGAGGGAGCATGACCTTGCTAACACCCTGAGTTGAGACTTCCAGTCTCCAAAGCTGTGAGAAAATACGTTTTTATTGTTTTAAGACACCCAGTTTGCAGTTGATACAGCAGCTCTAAGAAACTAATATTTGCACCCTTTCCAATGAAGTCTGAATGCAGGCCTTAAGATTCATTTCTTCTGTGAGTATGTACCCTCAGCCCTGGAATATTCTGTAGAGTTCTTTTTACCCCTTTATAGAGTATCCCCTCTTATAGCTAGTAATATTTTATATTAAACTTTCCATTTTCAAGTTACTAAGTGGTTTCTGTCTCTTGACTTGATCTTGAATGATAGAGGAAAGGACAAACCTTTTCCATGTTATCTGCATTACTAGTAGAATTTTTGTATGTGGAATATATCAAGCTGGGAAATTTATCTTCATATTTTCTTCTTTTGAAATAACATATTAAAATGACTCATGAAGGGATAGGTGTCAAAGGAAGAACATACAACCATATAGGTACTGTCCAGAGCAATCACACTTTGAATTGAATTCATAGGGGGTTACAATAGGACCATTTCTCTTCATATTTAGTATAAAAGACAAAGTATATACTATCTGTATTTTTAAAGAACCATAAATGATAAAGATGATTTTCCAACTTAGGGAAAATATAACTTTACAAACATTGACCAAATAGAAAATTGCAAAGGTTTTCTAATGGAACATCATGTTTATTTAATCTTTATGGAATTGTGTCACATATTTGACAGTGCCATTAAGCAAATGATCTGTCATATTTTTTCATGGAGTGATAGTTCTTCTCTTGGAAATGGTTCATCAAAGACATATGAATGTTTCCTTTTTTTAAAAAAGAGAAAAATATTTTTCCCACAGGAAGCATATCACTGACTTTTTGGCATGTAAGAGCAGTGCTGCAAGACAACCATGAATAATAAAATTATGTACATTGTCTTTCTTCCTGTTTTTGTTTAAAAATGGTCATGTATCCAGTTTAAAACATTCTCAGTTTTTTTTTTTTTTTGGTGGCTAAAATATGGGAACTGAGAAGTCAGTTGGGTGTTTCTGTTAAAAAGTGCTTATCTGATACTGCGAACGCTCCTACCTCATTACTTTCTTCTTTCTTCGTTGCTGGAGAAAACAAGGACTTGAGAGTAAACACAGCCTAAACATACTTGATGATAAAGACAAAAGTAACCTAGGACATCAATGAACTTGTGGAGTTACTAATTTACCTCTGGATCACTAGTTTATGTGATTTTTGTTAACTCAGAATATTGTTTACATCACTATTCTTTGTTTCTGTTACATGAAGTTAGTTGAATTCGAAATTAATATAGCCATCAAATATCATAACTGAAAAACATTTTAATATCTAGTCCTGTAGATCCTTACTTCCAGTGAGCATTGAACATCAGTGATTTTCAAACCTGTTTGCACATTAAAATGACCTGGGGAGTTAAAAAACAGAAGAAAACAAAACAAACAGCAACAAAAACTAATGTCTGGATCTGAAACACAGGTTTTTAAAACTGTTTTTTGCAGGATCCACTAACACTTTTTTTTTTTAAAGCTCTCTATGGTCTAATGTTCAGTCAGTGTACAGTCCTACTGGTGTTATGTGCTGAATAAAACCTTATGGACTAATTGACAATGTTTGCTTCTGAATATTAGGCTAAAATTCCCAGAAATTAGGGTGCACTAATGCATTATTGTACAGAAGTTTCCTTGCAAACTGCTTTAAAACTTCAGTATTGTCTATACAAATTTAAATTAATAAAAAACAAGTATATTGGTTTGTTGGTAAACAAGTAATCATAGCCTCTTCCATAATCTACTATGTCAATTTTGGAATGTATCAGACAGAATTTTTGTTTCAAAATGAATATAGAATCACGTCACTTGCTGGTTATTACAAGTCCAAATTACTTGGTAGGGAAAAACTGATCAAAGTGCCAGGCTCTGAACTGTTGTTCCCACGTAGTTTCTTGAGTTGAGGTCACATAGTAGTGTAGAATTGATTGTTGGATGAATAATATTGGTATTTTTAACATACAATGAGTTCATACTTTTTGATAAATGCCTGAGTGAATTTAATACAGAATCAGTGATGAAAAGGCACTTTGATCTTAGTTGACTTCCTTTTCCACAGACAGCAATTTCAGCTTCATTTTTTATCCTTCACAATATATACCTGACCAAGCATCTGCATCTCAGCAGCTTTGAGAATTTTCCTGTCATTAGCAATGCAAATGCTTCTCAAAAGTCTTAGGAGGAATGCTTCTGCAAGGAGAGCTAATGTGTGGGAAGCCAGGCAGAGTGATCATCAGATGGCCCTGACATAGTCTATTTATCAGCCAGATGGGGATCAACAAGCTTTAATGATAGATGCAATGTTTCCTAAGATTTTTTAAATCCTCTACTTTTTTACATAGTAGACTATCTACTGTACTGATGTTCAAAGAGAGTGAGAGAAAGTCACAAATCTTTAAAATATAACTAACCATTTCTTGAAAGTGATACCTACCTTAGACTCATCAGCACAACTTTATGAAATTCTGGGAAAAATATGGGGTTATCCAAAGTAAACTAAATTATCAATATGTATGGGAAAATTGTCATCAGTCATGTAATACCAAGTTACATTGACATTACATTGACAAGGTAATTCATGAAATAATAAGCCTCATATTTGAAAGACAGTCTATGGGAACTGATAATTACAGAGGCAAACATTATACTTTTTTTTTTTTGAGCAGAAGCTTTAATGGGTCAAATAGTAATTGTGCTCTGATGGATTTAAAATATACTGCTACATACTTGGGGAGATCAACATGGTTAGTTCAAAGCCATTACAAGAACATCGAAAACCCTAAACCACTGAATCTTTATCAGAGCTGATATTTCAAACTAATTCATATAAGGGTTGAGTAAAAATTTATCTCTCTTATTCCTTTCTCTCCTTCCCTACCCCCTACACATACACACTAAGATGGGGCTCTTTAAAAAAGGTAGTCATGAAATATAGGGAAAGGAATAGAAGGGAAATAGGTCCAAGTAGGCAGGCAAGGAATGAGAGTTTCCAGAGCAGGGGAGTGAGATTGCTGGGTGGAGAGAAATTAAATGAACCAATTTAGAAGCTGCAGTGAAGAGGAGCATGGTTTTGAGACAGTGACATGAGACAGCAGATTGTGGATAGATTTGTGAAGAATGAAAGATGTAGAATGAAAGGATTTGGTATTACAGATGTGGGGTGAGAGTTTGAAGAAGAGGGAGAGAGTGAGCCTGAGAATACTCTTCTAATTTAGGAGTGACATGAAGCAATAGATAAAAACAGTATTTTAGTCTAGGGTTTAAGGGGATGAGGTAAAGTATGAAGGCATTTGGTGGTTGGGGGTATGAGGTGATGAATACCAGGAAGTACATCAAGGAGATGCAGGAAGTGCTAAAAACACTTTTTCTCAAAATGAAATCTTAGAGTGAGGGTGTAGCAGTTCTTCATACCCTTTTGAAAAGTAAAGGCCATCCCTACTGGGATAGGCCATCCATTTGGGCAGATCACATGACATCAGAAATCCAGGGAGGGAGGGAATACCTGACTAATAGGCCAGAGCAATGAACCAACTCTTGTTATACACGAGGAAGTTATGGCAGAGGAATTAATTAACAAATGGCTTTCCTCAGTTAATGGCATTCAATGAGCGAGTAGAGCCAGCACAGTGCTTTGTATTTACATACCTTAGCTATCTAATACACACAATCAAACAGAGCAGATGTTATTATTACCATTTTACCTATTAGGAAACTAAGGGTCTGGCAAGTTACAATAATAGGCCAGGGCATTCGCCTGATGGGTATCAGAACTGGAATGTAAACCAGTTATTTCTGATTCTTAAGCCCAAACTGATCTTCCAGAGAGCACTTTCCATCCAAATTGGCCTACTTTACAACTTGGCCTAAGGCTAACCTTGACTTGAGTCATTAAAAAAAAAATTCTGAAAGAGTTTGTGTTATTACGCTCAAATTCAGAGCAGTGAGTGGCTAGGAGGGCTCTAATAAAGTATATATAAGCTGAATATGGAAAATTAACTACTCTCCTTTGCCCACTAAAACTACAAGAGTGTCTAAAGCCTCATCAACCCAGAACCTCTTAGATATTAAAGTTGTCTTTCAGGTACAAGAAAGAAAGATCTTTCAATAAAATGTGTAATATGCCATTTCTCTTTCTTCAGGCTCACAGACATTATACATGTCACCACCTATAGCCCTGCTGAGAATAATAAGGACAGAAGGGGAGTTTTGTCAGCATAAAACAAACTCTGAACTGAGATGTTCTTTTCAATAGTAAAAAAGCAAACAAACAAACAAAATATAACAACAATAAAGAAACTCTGCCTGTCCTGTCATTCAGTGTGATGGCAATCCAAATCATATAGCAAAGCATTGCCACTTAAAATATATCAAATGTCTGTAAAAGTAAAAAAAAAAAAATACATTGATTTTAGATAAAAATTTTGTTGCACAAATCTTAGCAATTTGTTAAATGAAAGGGACACAAAAGTAATGAGTGGAGTAAGAGCCTAAACATCATGGTTTCACAGGAGAGATGACTGGTGCTGTTTAAAATCAGAGATGTTTGAGAAAACCACATATTTGCATAAAAATAGCAGAAAACAAGTCAAATTTCTAACAAATGCATATTCTTTTATCATTTGAACTCGACTGTGATAAATGACTTTCTTATGGGGCATGAAAGAGCCCACTCCATGCTAGGCTAACAGAGTAGTTCTTTCGCATTTCAGTCCTTAAAACAAGATGCTCACACATGGATCTCTGAGTCCATCTGTTGAAGAGAAAACTGACGTTGAAAATACATGGAGGAAAAGAGCAGATACAGGGTGCAACTGGGACAGTAATGAAGCCTAAGCCCAATTGTCTTCACCCCGGTGGTGGCTTCTCTTAGAGCAGGGTCTCAAACTGATGGTTCTTAAGTCACATTTTATTTGCCATGCAGTGTATTTTCAAAAAAGTCTAAATTTGAATGTCTAATGAAGTGAGAGCATATCCTTTCCAATTTGCCAAGGTTCTCTACAACTCTACTATTTTTTTTTTACTGTGACTCAAAAATTATTTTACTTGCTTGATTCCTAAAAGTATTTGATTTCAGCCTGGTCTTAGATAGAAATGTTTAAAGATTTGAAGAATCAGCTGTCAACAATGTAAAAGTTTGAAAGTATTAGTACCAGTAAGGGCAGAAGAAAGTAGCCAGTATCATACCTATTGGTAGGATTACAGATCTGTGAACCATTTTTCAGAGGACAGTTAGATTGGCAGTATGTATCAGAAAATAATATGTGCATATATTTGATACAGTGTGTCTAATTCTACCTTAAAGAAATACTTTAATTAGAACTCAAAGTTTTAGGTTTAAGGATATTCATTGCAACTTTATCATAAAAAAATCTTGAAATTGACTTAAATATCCATCTCTGAGAGAGATTATGTAAGTATGCTAAAGCTCTATTACAGGAAATTATGCAGGCTTTACAAAAAAGTAGGTAGGCCTATATATTCTTTCATGGGAAATGCTCCAACATCCATAGTTACTTCAAAATTCAGATAAGGCTAAGTGAATAATAGGAACCCATTTATTTAAAATATGCACAGGTGTGCATTTACATGCATTTGAGCATGTATATATAGAACAGTAAGTAGAGACTGGAGCAATATATACCAAACCCTTACATCTTATCTATAACTGGGGAGTGACTTAAGACATTTTCTATATTTTAAACCGGGTACTCAATATAGATAATAATAATAGCAATAATAACTATTAAAGGAATGAAAATATGCATAATTATCAATTCCTATATTAAGATGTTCCTAGAATTCTCTCCTCACATCTCCATCTTACCCCCACCTTCCCAAAAAGTTCTCATTTCTCCCATCTTTCAGATTTTAGTGTATTTTATATCTTGAGGGAAGTCTCTGCTAACTTCCTGACATAAAACACACAGTATTTTCCATCATAACTATCTTCTATAGTAGAATGAATGTTCAATAAGTTCTGAAAAGGTATCTTTACTATTGCTCCATTAATCCTTTGAAAAAACAAGATCCTTGAGTGACTATGTCCCATTCAGCAGGAAGAGCTGCCACACACGCTGGGTGCACATTTGAGTTCCATTAGGGAAGTTTTATATTCTGCCTTCCTAACATCAGGCTCACTTACTTGGTAGCCAAGTCCTGATATGCTCTGGCTGGTAGGAATTAATGATTGCATCAGTGCATTCATGGATCAATACCTCTTACCTCACTTTTATGGAATGGAAGACAAAATCCTCTTGAAAATAAATATGTACAAATGTAGGCGAGAGTGAGAACAGAAAAGAGTAAAGGAATATAACAATTTCATATACTTCACAAGGTTTCGTGAAACAGCAACTGGACCTTATTTTGAATTATTACCAATTATCGAGGCTTACATAATGTGCAATCCATTCAGGTATGTACTGAAGTATGATTAAATATTCATTTATGCATATATTTATTAATACTCATTTTAAAGTGTTTCAGATAGTTTAGGTTGTTGACAGAAGAAAAAATTCTGATAGTCTGGGATTTAAAGTACTTCTCTTTTAGAGAATATATCAGATTCTTAAGGGAGTGAAAGAAAACCCAAAGCTTCTTATGTCAAGTTTTTTAGACAAACCCGCAGTTACATTGCTCTCATTCATGTTCAAGTGACTATATTGCTTTCATTCCTATGTTAGTTTTACTGAGTCATTTTAATATTAGAGTCCATACTATAATGCACTCAGAAAAACTCATACTTTTTATTTACTAAATATATTTTTTATTGCTGTTTATTTGGGAATTCCATTAGTAAATATAGGCAACTTTCCTGGTCACTGGTAACTAACACCAGATTATATCTGATTTACATATGTAATTAATTTTTATCTGCCACTTCTCCGTATACAGCCATTTATCACATTTACTAGGTCACATATCAGCCAAAGCATATCTGAACTTGGATATCAAGTATGTTCACCTGATGTTATGAAGGCAGAAAACCCAACTGACCCTCTCCTGCCTCCCTCATTAGAACATGTGTGTACCTCGCATTTACACCAGCTCTTCTTGCCAAATCTCAAGTCATACAAGCACCGTGTTTTCTCAGCATTAGCATTGGTGTCTTAAAGTTGTTTTTTTGCAGCTTCCCATAATCTGTGTGATTTTATAAAGTCTTATCTATTCCTAATTTCCTTGGGAGGCATGGTAGCAATACCTTAAAATATGACTTAGTATATAGAGCTCTTTCTGATAAAGTTATTGTATTTAATCAAATGACAAAATTAAGATCCAAATTTAAAGCTGGTAAAACAAAAATAAAAGTGAGAGTTCTTTTGGCATAGTATAATAATTTCTTTTTCTTTTTAGATTTATTTCTCTCCCCTTCTCCTCCTCCCTCCTCCCTCCCCCCCCCCCCCCCCCCCCCCCCGCCAATTGTCGGCGGCTCTCTGTATCCATTTGCTGTGTGTTCTTCTGCTACTGTTTCTGTCCTTATCAGTGGCTCCAGGAATCTGTGTTTCTTTTTGTTGCATCGTCTTGCTGTGTCAGCTCTCCGTGTGTGCAGTGCCATTCTTGGGCAGGCTCCACTCTCTTTCACGCTGGGCAGCTCTCCTTACTGGGCGCACTCCTTGTGCATGGGACTCCCCTATGCAGGGGACACCCCTGCGTGGCAGGGCACTCCTTGTGTGCATCAGCACTGTGCATGGGTCAGCTCCACACGGGTCAAGGAGGCCTGGGGTTTGAACCACGAATCTCCCATGTGGTAAGCGGACGCCCTATCCATTGGGCCAAGTCCGTTTCTCTATAATAAATTTTTGAATGTATTAATTATTGTCACCTCAAAAACAAAAAAACAAAAAAGTGTCTAATATCAAAAATGAGGCAAATAGAGAGAGAAAAGGTACAGAAACGTAAAAACTTCACTTCCGTAGTGATGAATGCAAACCACATCTATGTTAGTGATGGCAACACACCAAAGGAATTAAAAGCTGACACAATTCAAAAGTTAACATGGTTCCTTTTCCTTTGAGAAATAAAAAATTCTTATAATACTAGATAAATAAAATAAATCATAATGGTCTATCAATGTTGATTTAAAGTACCACACTATTTAAAGAATTTTCTTTGTAACTTAAAAAAAAAAAGCAATAGATTTCTGAGCTCTCAATTCAATTCTATTGACCTAATCCCTTTCCTTGTGCCAGTACCATGCTGTTTTGGTTATTGTGGCTTTTTAATAAGTTAATATTGGGAAGTGTGAGTCCTCCAACTTCTTCTTCTTCTTTTTTTTTTTTTGTAAGATGGCTTTGACTATTCAGAATTCCCTGCCCTTCCACATAAATTTTATGATTGGCTTTCCCACTTCTGCACAGAAGGTTTTTGGAATTTTGATTGGGATTGGTTTGAATCTATAAATCACTTTGGGTAGGCCTGACATCTTAACAATATTTAGTTTTCCAATCAATAAACAGGGCATGTTCTCCCATTTATTTAGGCCTTCTGTGATTTCCTTTGACAATGTTTTGTAGTTTTCTGACACAAGTCCCTTATATCCTTGGTTAGATTTACTCCTAGATAACTGATTCTTTTAGTTAATATTAAATATGGATTTTTAAAAAATTTCTTCTTTAGATTGTCCATTACTACTGATTTTAGGGTGCTGATCTTATACCCAACCACTTTGCTGAATTCATTTATTTGCTCTAGGAGCATTGTAGATTTTTCAGGATTTTCTTATAGGATCATGTTACCTGCAAACAGGGAATTTTAACTTCTTACTTTCCAATTTGGATGCCTTTTATTTCTTTTTCTTGCCTAATTGCTCTGGTAAGAACTTCCAGTATAACGTTCTCACTGGAATTAGAATAAGCAAATTCATAGAGTCAGAATCTAGAGTATTGGTTATCACAGGTGGGCTAGAGATAGGGAATAGGAAGTTAAGGCTTAAAACCTACAGGTTTTCTAGCTGGAATGATGGAAATGTTTTGGAAATGTATGGCATTGATCATATCACAACATTGTGAACATGATTAACAACACTGAAATATATATCTTGGAATGTGGATACCAGGAGACATGTTAGGGTATATATATATTAATAAGATAAAAATTTTTAATTAAAAATCCATGGAACTGCACTACACAGTGAACCCTATATTAAACCATGGGCTACATTGTTAATAGGACAGTTATAAAAATGTTTCCATTACTTTTTACAAATGTTCTACACCAATACCAGTGTTAATGATAGGGTTATATATGGGAATCCTATATTTCAGGCATGATTATTCTGTAAACACATAACTTCTCTAATAAAGAAAAAACAATACACACACAAATTTAAAGGAAAAAAATCTGAAAATATATCCATTTTTCAGTGTCAGAGTTTACTAAAAGAAAAGGAAATAGGAAAAATATAAAACTTGTTGAATTTATATTCAACTTGTCATGTACTAAATAAATATTACAAAGTTTACTATTCTTTCTTGGGTCATGCAAAAAAAGGGAGATTTTTCTAGATTGAATTATGTCAAGACCTGTATATTATACATGAGTACATAGTTATGAACAGATTTATTTTCTGCGCATAAACTTTTGAGCATAGGACATAATTAAACTTTATATAAATAGAAGAAAATATTGTGTCATAAACAGCCTATCTATTGCCCTTGGAAAGAAAATTGCTGTGGCCTACACTCACTAATCAGGTTTTCCAGGATGTTTATATTCAGTAAGGAAAACGCTCCTTGTATTGACTTTATGGTTAAAAATTGGGATGTGGAGTGCTTAATCATAATGTAAAATCACTTATCAATGAACATACTGCCAAAGGTGAGATTTCCAGTTGAAAAATACATTTCTTTTAGGAAATTGAGATAATATGGAAAGTTACTATTACTCAACTCTTTACAGACCAAAGAACTTTAGTCCAAACATGTATAAAATGATATTGCAAAGAATACATAAAAGAAAATTCATTTTACATATCTGTTATATGTATTACTTTAACAAGAAGGCATTTAAGGTTAAATTCTTTCAGAAAAAAAAACTGGGTTAAAGAAAGATAGGTGGACTTTTATTGTAGGACCTATCAGATCCCTTAATATGCTAATAGTGGTATTATCTCCTTTTTAGAGAAGAACAGTCAACAATGTATCCCCAAAGTATTTGAAAATAGATCCCTTTTTACTTTAGAGTATATAGCATGATATGTGCTTGAAAAACAGATTGTGGTGAAAACTGATCCAAATGAATAAAGGGAGTCCTCTTACACACATTTTGCATTTAATTGCTTTTATTTTTTTTTATTTTTTATTTTTTTAAATTCAAACACAATATTTAATCATCTTAGTTTACAACATCCATGGAAATGGAATTATTCAAAAAGCTATACTAAAGAAATATACATTTGTAAAGTACTACCCTAGAAATCATAGTAATATCAAAGTTCAGTATGTACATCTCTTAAATGGCAGCAGTTTCTCTACAAGAGATCCATCAAAACTACCTTTAAAGAGCAAAAACCCAGGCAGAAACTTTCCTGTAGTTGAGGATGGGCAGAATCAGCAGCTTTGAAAATGGAATCAAACCTTGAGGCTGAAGGTTGCAGTTTGAACTTCAGGTGCCAGAGGGCTCCTTGGGAAAACCTGGGGCTTCAACTGTATTCTTGCCAGTATTTCCTTGATGGAATCATTTTCCTTTCTTAGCTCCTTGAGTTTTCTCTCAGTGGACAGAGCTTTCAGTCCCCTTTCCTGAGCCAGCTTCTCATAGAACATAATCTGGTTGCGAAAGAAGGAATTGGTGCAGTCCGTTTCTTTCTCCATGTCTTCAGCCATCTTCTTATATATGTTTCGCTTCTGGCTCATGAAGTTCATCTTTCCATATATGTCACGAAGTTTCTTCTCTGTTTCTGTGTGGTAAGATCCCTCCTCCACTGCACGTCTCTCAAGTTGGAGCACATGTTTTTGCTGAACCTCAGAAAGTATTTGAAGTTTCATCTGAAGCTTTTCGATCTTCTTTTCCAGGTGTGAATTTTCTGCCTGCAAAGACGCTTGCTGATTCTGCAGACTTTTTATGTGCCCGGTAATCTCTTCAATCCTTCCATCTTCTTCACATACTTTGTTGAATGCTTTCAGTTTTTCTCTTTCCAGCCTTTTAGAGGAAACATTTAAGTTCACAACATGAATAAGTTTGTTCGCATCAATTGCTGCTGGATAGACTAGGTGTTCTCCATTTTCTGATTCTCTCTTTTTTTCTAATTCCATATTGTCATCACCCATGTAAGTTGCTCTTACATGGTCAGGGATAATTGTCATCTTCCACAAGGTTTCAGAGAGAGATTTGATGTGTATGTCTTTTTCCTGCAGAGCCTCTTTCATGTTTCCATTGGAGTCGTCCAGTACTTGTGTCTGTTCCCTCTTTTCTTGCTCCCTTTCCTTCTGTCCCACCATATTCTGGGCCATGATTTGTAGGTTTTCCTGAAGGTGAATGTTTTCCTTCACACCATAGCTCCTTTTCTTTTGAAATAGTTCCCCATTCACCTGAGAAGCTTCTAAGGTCTTTTTCACATCCATCATAAAGGATTGAAGGGATCGTGCTGCCTTTTGGAGTGAATGAGTCTGTTCTTGAAGGTGAGCCATCATCGTTCCATGAGATAAAAGTTGAGGCCTCCTATTTTGCTGTTCATTTTCCAACGGGTCGTCCATATTATCCTCAAGTGAAGAGTTGTGTAGGTGTTGATTGACTGCTGACAAACACAGAGTCAGTAATGTCTTAGGCTCAGCCCCTACTGCAGAAGATTCAATGGCTCCATTGGCTGTTGTCATGAGGGTGGTTTTCTCACAGACTTGATGATGTTTTTTAGTAGCAGCAAGAATACTTTTGACTAGCTCATTATGCCTCCTTTCAGTATGAAGGCACTTCACTATCAGAATAACTGTGACTGTACATACAAGGAAGTCCCCAGGAAACCCAAGGAGCACTGGAAGTTGTCTCAGACTTTTAAACAACATCAGCAGAACGCCACCAAGCTGCTCCAATAGCAGTTGGAAACAGACTTTGGTGGCTATCAGCAGGCCCTGCATGGCTCAGAGGTCAGCACAGCTCTGCCTGTGAGTGCCAGTATCCTCTCAGCCACAACTGACGGTGCGGAATCCTGTGGAGGGTTCCGTCTCAAAAGAAAACAAATGCTTGGCAACGAGGAGCCACTGTCAGTTGGGCAGGGGGAGGGGCAGACCAGCAAGGTTGTCCAAAAGAGGGCTTTCTAACTTTGTCCTTTTTGTGAACATACTGTTAAATTTTAGTGTGCATTGAAGAAAGAGGCGTTGAGTGATGGCAGGCAAAGTCAACCAGCTCATGCCTTCTGGTCTGCCTGCCCCTGACCTTGGCCTATAGCAAACAGAGAGAGGATTCAAAAGTGCCAGGACCTCACCCATCCCCTGCATGGGAGCATGACAGGGGCACACAGCAATAGATTTGCCTTTGTCTATATCCCTGGGTGTGCTTATTCTCCTGCCTAAGCATTTCCATCTGTCTGTGGGAAATATGGTCCTGCCTAGAAAGGTCAAAGAGACCTCACTCACTCTCTGCCTAAACAGACAACATCTGCAGTTTTAGATGTTCCAAATCCTGTGGAAACCAAACTAGAATTTTTAATTGCTTTTAGATAGGAGGTCAATCCTGAAAGGCAACTAATCATTCAGTTAGGAAACTGACATTGTGTAGGATTCTACAAATGGAAAACTTCCTCATTTCAATTTGAGCAAATGGAGTCAAAGGGGGGGGGGGGCAGGTAATGTGACAGCTAAAACTAAAAGGTAAAATTTATATTCCTAGATTCTAAAATGAATAAATCATTCTTTTATATTTCTAATGTATTTGAATAGAAGAATGCCAACAGTAAAGAGGAAGATTAAGTACATATTATTTCAGTTTTAACGTTCCCCATACATAGTCTTCTTTGCTGATAACCCCTACATTGAATAAAGAACAGTATAGAATGACATTTATAGAGTCTTCAGGCAAACAAAAAATTTGTAGGAAAATATTCACATACTTTAAGAGATTAAAAAAAAAATGTGATCCCAACTATGTGTTACTTTAATATTTAATCTATACAAATGTAATAAACTATTTTCCACTAAAGTTTCATTTTATAATTTTTTCTCTGAACTCTGGCTAAAACTCAATAATTGATATATAGAGAAGGGAAAAATATCAGTGATCAGATCCAACAAATATGGGAGTGTTCTAATAATTCTGCACACACATCACCTGGACCAATAAAGCACCTAAATCTAATTTAATAAATGGAACCAAAATATAGGAGGCAGCTGCTCTAGAAGGTATCTATCTTTACTAGTCAGCAAATCATAAATATGTAGTTTTTTAAAAAGGAAGCATTATTAGAGTAATAGGTCATTCAGCATTGCATGTGCAAAAATCACATCCCACATCATTGACTACATTCATCTTTTCTTTGCCAAATCAGCATCCCTAGTAAAGATACTTCTCAAGGGTTTGAATCAGTATGGAATATTAGATAAGTTACTGTATGAAATTATTTATTCCTTATTCTTTATTGATTGATTTGTTTTAGAAATGTGTAAACCTCAAAACAGAAGTGAACTTTAAGACTTTAACTATGGGACTAAAAGCCTGGAGGGATCCATTTAAATAGTTCCCATTTTATTTATTTTTTTAATGTTTCTGTTCCAGTAAAATTTTCTTCCTTTATCAATAGACATACAATTGGGATTATGTTCTTTATCTGAGAGATCAATAGGATAATATAGTAACAACGATAATAAATCAAAAAGTAAAATATTGCCACTCTGAAAAATCAATGCAAAACAAGTCAAGTGGGAACAAAACATGGAGACAGAAAAGAAGAGCAAAACTTCAGAAAATGAGCTATAGGGGAAAAAAAACTAGACATCTTGAAAATCAAAAGCAAGAATCTATAAAGCAGGAGTAGGAGTTTTCAGAAAGAAAAAGGAAATAAGAAAAACAAATAGGTTGAGATGCAAATAAATGCATTTATATGTACATATAAATTAATTCTATATTTTTAAAGCAATAATGGATCTCAATTTTGAAACAATTTTGAAAATAAAATGAAATCTGTGGGAGGCCAAAACAGTAAAGGTATTCCAACTGCCAAATACAAATTTGATAATTAGATTCAAATAATTTAATCTTCTTTGGTGAACATAATGTTTGAATTGGTCACAAATGCTAAAGGAAAAGTGCACTAATTCACTGCCTACATGATTCTAAAATTAATTCCATGTAGCTGGCAATGATGACCCACATGATATTGTTGGAAATAAATCCAATTTAAGAAGCTCTTCCAGAATGTAGAAGAAAACAAGTAAGGTTTAAAAATGAAACACACACACAAAACAAAGGTAGAAGCAGATGTTTTTAAAAAGATTGATAATAGAAATTCAAACTGTAAAAATTCTAACCCTCCTGTTTTCTGCATGGGATATAGAGAACTAGAAGTGTCACTCCCATACTTAAAACAACAAAAAGCCAAGTCAGCTTCAAATTCACCACCTTTTTTGAACCCATCAAGAACGAGGTCACAAAATATATTTTGGTGCAAAATCTAAGGAGAGTCAGTGCCTGCAGGGAGAGAAGAGATGTCAACATGTGCTCACTGGGGGTAGAAAGAACCAGATACCAGCAGTAAGAGTTTAATCAGAACAACTGTCAATTTGGTGAAGGTTAGGTCAGCTGGTAAGACAAACCTCCTGTGACCTCAGAGACAGCAGAGTCCACATTTTTTTGGAAGCTTTTCCTCCACAAACCCCACCAGACATCATAGCAATGATCTGAAAGAGCCCTAAGACCTGTTCATTATGGTGCAGAGCTGTAGGAGGGGAACAGTAATCCCATCAGAGAGGCAAGAAAAACTCCCCATGCCCTTCTCTTCTATCTCCACGAAGAATGATGACCTTAACCTCTGGAGAAGGGGCAATACTTCTGGATTTAGAGCACTGATGAATATTCATTGCAGCTCAGGGGGAGGGAACAGAGGCACAAAACTTACTCATGAATGAGGAACAGGAGTAAATCATGAGCCCACATTTGGGGTCATTTAAGGGTCAAGAGAACCAACAAATCCACACTCCTAAGACACAAGAACATAGAGTATGACAGGAACATGGAGATATGATTAGGATGAACCCTTAATCTGACAACAGAGAACAGGGCCATTACAACACTTACCACCACCTTAGAAAGTTCAAAAACCAAGCAATAGGACACTTCTCCAAAGATGATATACAAATGGCTGAAAAACACATGAAAAATGCCCAAAATCCTTAGCTATTGGGGAAATGCAAATCAAAACAACAATGAGATATCATCTTACTCCCATAAGACTGGCAGCTATCAAAAAATCAGAGGACTACAAGTGCTGGAGAGGATGTAGGGAAATGGGAACACTCATTCACTACTGGTGGGAATGCAGAAGGATGCAGCCATTCTGGAGGACAGTTTGGCAGTTTCTCAAAAAACTAGCTGTGGATTTGCCATACGACCCAGCAATTCCACTGCTGGGTATATACCCAGAAGATCTGAAAACAAGGACACAAACTGATATATGCACACCAATGTTCATAGCAGCACTATTCACTATTGCCAAAAGTTGGAATCAACCCAAATATCCATCAACAGATGAATGGATAAATAAAATGTGGTATATACATACAATGGAATACTACTGAGCTATAAGAGCAAATACAGTACAAACACATGTGCTAACATGGATGAATCTTGAGAACCTTATGTTGAGTGAAGCAACCCCAGGCATTGAAGGACAAATACTACATGACCTCTCTGATATGAAATAAGTAAACCAAGCTGTCTCAGAGAGCTAGAGACTGGATGATAAACTTTAAAGTAGTTGGGGTGTAGAGGAAGGTTATGAGCTGACAGCTACTTGGGTAAAATCTATGATAAGCTGGAGGTAAGTATTTGTACAGAGAAGGGATAAAATAGGGGTATAAGGAAAGCTTTGGGTGGGGCTGCAAGGGCTTTAGGGGTGCTTGGGATGGGAGGATGGGTCAGATTGCTCAAGAAGTTGGGGAGAGGTTGGGGGAAACATTTGATCATGGGAGATTGTCAGGTACGTGGTTAAAATCATGGTGCAGAGAAAACTCTTTAGAGAATGTAATATGGAAGGTTGCCTGTTTGGGATGCTTGGGGGATGGGGATCTGACACAGGGCAAGCTTCTGGAGTGTGTGTGAGTGCTCATTTTGTCATAGGGGATTATATCATTGGGTGGAGACCCATACAATGAGAGTGAAGGCATACCCACATCCTGGGGAGGACTGATGTTCTCAAACAGAGAGAATTATGTCTCTTGAGAATCAGTGGCTTCCAATGGGTTAGGGCAGTCAAGTATGTCAAGCCCTCAACATTGTTGCAACTATCTCTGAATATGGTCCCTCAAGTAATGAAGATTGGTTGTCATGGTGGGCCCTGAGGGGAGGGGGAAAGAGGTGTTGAATACATGGAATCAGGGTAACTGTGGGGCAATGGAAGTGTTCCACAAGATCATGCCATGATGGATAAAGGTCATGTTAAATTACACCAAAAATGTATAAAAGTCTATAGGCTAAAATGTAAACCATAATATAAAACATAAGATAACTAAGAATTTAGAAAATTACATAGTCTAAAATAGAAACCATAATGTAAACCCAAATGGAACCATGTTTGAAAGCTATCGTTTCAATATCTGTGCATTAGCTGCAGCAAATATAATATGAACATGTAAAAAGATCACTGTTGGGGAAGGGACAAAGGGTTTGATGTTGTATATGTGGGAGTACCATATATTGGATATGTGAACTACTGTAACCTAAAACTTATGTCAAGAGAAACAATAATTAGGAAAAAGAAAGAAAGGAGATAGACACTGAGGAAGAAATGGAAGAAATTGCCTTGCCACTGTACATACAGGGCAACACTTTTAGCAGTGAAAAAAGGCAAAATGTCAAAACCAAAGCTTGTCCATTTTTTCATTTTTTTGATATCCAATTTATTTTTCCTTTATTTAATTTTTCTTTCTATATATTCTATATCTAACCTTTAAACCCATCACTGTATTCCATTTTTCTATCAATGGAACCTGACAATGTATTGGGCTTACTTTTTGAAGAAGTTTTGGACTACAGAGAGGTTCAGCTATGGTGGGGGAGGAGCACTTGTGTGGGGTGTCATTAGTGGGGGGCACACGGTGGGAGGGAGTTCTCCAGGGCATGTATACAGAGTACATAGAAAGGTTTGGATATTTTCATAGTGGTTTCAGTTGGAAACAACAGATGAGAGAGTGCTAAGTTCCTGACCAGGGGAGCTCTATCACATTCCCCAATGGAACAACAACAATCCCCCAAGTGCAATGGCAAAGACCAATAAAGATAGATAGTCCAACAAAGAGCCCTTGATACTGATGGCTCTGATTATGAGCCTGTGTGCCTGAAATATGAACTAGGCCTATAGCTGTGGGGTGCCTAAGAATTACCTCTTGAGAGCCTCCATGTTGCTCAAATGTGGCCACTCTCTAAGCCAAACTTAGGATGTAAATGTGTCCCCCCAGCATGGGACATGACTCCCAGGGATGAGCCTCCCTGGCACCAAGGGATTACTACCAAGCACCAGCTGATGATGTAACTACAAAAAGACCATGAACAAAGAGGTCAACTCAGACCGGCAGAATACCTCAGCCTACATGTAATATCAGATGATAAAAACTGCTTTTTGACTTTGGATAAAAAGGGGGAAATGGAAAGGACAAGTGAATTTATATGGCTAAGAGTCTCCAAAAAAGAAACGGGAGGTCATCAGAGGGTGATGCTTATGCACGCATCAGCAGGGTACCAGAGACAGCCAAGGTAGATGGAAACCCAGGTGCTGGTTCTCCTGAGGCCTGCAGTGACCCACAGGTTCTATGGTCAAGGCAGATGGCTCTGGAGTTCAGGGCCATGTCAGTTGGCCCTACTCTAGAGTTTGTGTTCCTGAGTGTGATGGAGTTGGACTCAGCTATAACCTTTCTACACATACCTCTTCTGTTATTTTTACCAGACCTGTGGTTGGCGTTTGTGTTGGTGTATACTCAGGAGACCTGAATCTCTGAACTGTCCATGAGATGGCCAGGTCCTGGGCCTCAGCAGACTTGCAGCTCCTACCCTCTGGTTTCTTGGACTTACCCTGGCCAACTGACAGGGATGTGAAGAGGGTCAACCACCACACCAGGGAGCCAAGAGTGCCCACAGCTGCAAGCAGGAGAATTGCATCCATCATCCACGTGGAATCTAAACCCCTCTTGATGTAGAGGGGGACTGGACATAACCATCCCAGGTCCACAAGATGGAGGAATAGAGTATGAATTAGAGTGGACTTACTGGTGTTCTGCTGGGGTACTATCATGATTAGTAAGGGAAGAAACTATAGTAGTGATGTGGAGAAGGTGGCCACGGTGGCTGCTGATGGTCGAGAGAGGGAAGAAGAGATATGGTGTGGGGGCCTTTTCAGAATTTGGAGTTGTCCTAGGTGGTGCTGCAGGGGTGGATGCTTGACGTTGTGTGTCCTGTCATGGCCCACTGGGTGGACTAGAGGAGAGTGTGGACTACAATGTGGACTACTGTCCATGTGCTGCAGTGGTTTTCCAGAATATATTCACTGGGTGCAGTGTATGTGCCACAATGATGGAATAGTTTGTTGATGTGGGAGAGGTGGTGTGGGTGGGGTGGGGGGGTAACCTCATATTTTTTTAATGTAACCTTTAAAAGAAAATAAAGATGAAAAAAAAAACCAAAAACAAACAAACACCAAGCAATAGCAGACTACTCCTGGAAGAGAGACAGGAGAACAAGGGAATACAGAGAAACCTTTTCTGAAGCATGGGAAAAAGGGAAGAACTAAATTCAGAATCAAGTAAACGTTGCTCTGGTAATCTAGACACAATCTGTATCTACAGGAATTTGAAGCCTGTGTGCATTGAGGGTAACCCAAGTAACAGTAATTGACAAACCCAGTACAGCCCCTAACTAGATTAAAGCAGACCCACACACTAAATACCTAGGAGAAAAAGCATATCCAGATCCAGGCATAGAATATATTTTACCTCAGTTTCCACCATCCTAAACCACATATCTGAGTTTCATAATATATGTATATCATAAAATATATACATATCATATATATGAATTAATAAATTTACTAAGTGTGTTCTTTTTATAAAGAATTTGTTTCGTTTTTTTTAACTTAAGCTCTTGCATTATCAGTGTTTCCAACAGTAAGTATCTTTTATTAAGTCAAACTTATTTTAAAGTAAAATATATAAACTGAGATTTGGACAAATATAAATATACAACTCAATAAATTTGTATAAAGTGAGTACACACAGAAAATCATCAGTAGCATCAAGATTATTACAGAATTCCAGAACTTTCCCTGTATAATCATAAACTGCCTTCTAACCTCATAAAGACTTGACTTTATTTCGTACCACTGGGTATCACATATGGATTTCTATTGGTTACATACCTACAAGTGTAATTACTCTGCTAGGACACAAGGTATGCATATGATCAGATTTAGTATATACTGCTGTAGTTTATAGTTCCACAAGCAATATACAGAATTCAAATTTATTTCTTTTCCTCACCAACACTTGGTACTATCTTCTTTTAAAAATATTTTTAATGATAGTCATTCTAATGGTATCAATTTTCTATCAAGTCTTCCTTGGTTGTGTGTCTTTTTCTTTTTCATCTTATGAGTATTTTCAGGAACTTTATTCAATACATGTACTGCAAATATTTTATCCCACTCTGGGTACTTCCCTTTCCTATTCATGTTGGGTGAGGATAAATAGAAGTTCTTATTATCAGTGGAGTCTAATTTATGAATATTTCCATAATAGTTAAGTCTTTCACTATTTCATTTCTTTAATAATTTCTTAACATTCAAGGCCATGCAAAGTTTCTCTTTTTTAAACAAATGATGGTTTTCCCTTTATATTTAGCCATAATTCATCTAGAATTGATTTTTTGAGTTGCTGTGAGGCGTTAGTCACTTTGTTGCATGTAGATATCCAGTTGACCCAGAACCATTAAATGAAACTTTCTTTCTTACTCCACTTCAAGGAAATATTGCCTTTGTTGTAAATCAATCAATTTTCCCCACTATATTAGTAGTATTAAAGTAGCAAATATAGATTAAATTAAAATTTTGGTATTTGGTAATGTCACTTTGAAAACTTTGTGGCTCATCTTCCAGATTATCTTGGCTATTCTCAGTCCTTTGCATTTCCAAATAAGTTGTAGAATTTATAACTGTCAATGTACATGCAAAATAATATCTTTTAGGATTTAGGGGTAGGGGTTGCATTGAGTTTATATAGTAATTATTAGAAAATTGACATCCTTAAATTTTTAATCTTCTAACCCATTAACATTATATATCCCTTCAATATAGACATTTCCTTTAATTTCCCTCAATAAAATGAGAAAATTTTGAGTAAATATTTGCACGTTTTTAGATTTACTTTTCTGTGTTTGATTGTTTTAATCCTAATATAAATGACTTTAAAATATTTTTGTTTTCTAGTTGAGTTTTCTAATTATTAAAATAAAATCAATCTCATATTCAGCAATCTTAGCAAAATAGTTTTAATATTTTACATGCAGATTTTCTTGTATTTTCTATGTACATAGTCATTTCAACTGTAAATAATGATGGTGCTACCTGTTTCTTTTTAACTCTATATTTTTAGTTCTTCTATTGTTTTCTTGCATTTTGTTTGGATCTCCACTAAAACACTGGCAGAAGAAATCTCATTCTTAGCATTTAGAGAAAGTTTCAATATTTCATTGTTACCTAAGGTATTTGAAACAATATGTGCAAATGATTTGAGACACTTTCAATATTTCAGTAGAGAAGGTATTCTTCTATACAGACTTTGCCAAGAGTTTTAGTTTGCCAAAGGGGTGTGGAAGCAAAGGACCAGAAATCTGTTAGCTTTTATAGTGGGGAATTATTTGGAATAAAGCCTTACAGTTCCAAGGTCATGAAATATCCAGATCAGCAGAGATGCTTTCTCACCAAAGTCAGCTATGGTCGATCCTGGCATTGTTGCCACTTGGTGAAGCAAGATGACTTCTAATCTCTGTGTAGGTCTTTGCCTTCCCCTCAAGAATCTCCCATCTTTTGGAGCTCAACTATAGGCAACCAGGCATTAGGCTTGTCTCTTTCTGGGTCTTACCTCTTTGAGCCTCTTGGGGCTTCTGTTTTTCTGCAGTCCTTTCTTTCACATTGAAGAATCTAGTATGCTGGCTTTCTTTACCTGTGTCTATCTGAATCCCTGTGACTCCCTTTATATCAGACCCAGAAGGGTATAGACTACATGCATCATGCCCCATTGATGTATTCCAGTCAAATGGGTCTCACACCCACAAGAATGGATTAGTTTAAAATATAATATTTTTTTTCTTTTTGGGATTTATAAAATAATTTCAAACTACCACACCAAGAGTTCCTTTTTTCATATATGGGTATTGACTAAAAAGTAACTTTTAAAAAAATATTCCATTTTCACAGAAAATAAATATTTCTTCTGTAGCTGTTAGTTGTAATTATCTACTTATAGCAATTTTGACAATGTTTAAATCTCATATATTCTTAACAATTATTCATATTCTGATAATGAGAAAACACTGTAAGATATTACATAATTATTTTAGAATTTTCTATTTTTCCCTTTAAGTATCTTCATATAGTTGGCTTTTATTCTATTGAAATGCCATTATTTTTCTCTCTTCTTTTTTAAAAATCTAATTTATCTTTTATTAACTGAGCTATTTCACCTTGCATGAGACTTGGATTTTACCAATTATTTTTCTATGGTTATGATGTTATATATGTTTTTCCTCTTTTTTTGGTCCTTTGTTCATATGGTGTTTTACACTGATTGATTTTCAAATGTAAACAAACTACATTTCCTGGAACAAACTCAACTTGGTCATGGTATATTAACCATTATATTTAATGGTGGATGCCCTTTGTTAATATTTTGTTTAAGATTTTCCATCTAGATTTATGAGAAAGATAGTCCTATAATTTTCCTTTCTTGAAATATCCTCTTCCTGTTTTCTTCCTTGATTTATCATTATATAAGAGCAAATGAACAAAGTGTTGCCATCCTAACATACTTTAGGATACTGGAAGAAAAGATCTCTAACAAGTCTCTGTCTATATGTCCATCCCCTCCCCTGATACTCATTCACTGAACTGTACCATCCATAGTGTACAATTGTTTCCCAGGAAATGAATTTAAAAATACAAAGAGATTTACACTAAACACCATTCCTAGTAATCCTTTCTGAAGAGTTAATGCCTTGGCATTCATAGCAACAGGGATAGATTGAGGAGAAAATGCTTGAGTTTGAGAACTTGCATAGAATTTTTCAATTAAGACCAAATAAATAAGTTTATTTTCTTTTTCCTTTGCTTGATGCTGGTTCTGCTAAGAATAGTATAATTGATAGTGGGACTTGGATGTTTCTTTAAGGACATCATACACATTCTTCACTGTCCAAAACTATTTTTCACTTTAGTCTTTGAAGATACCTAGTAAGCCCACCATTAGTCTCTTATTTTTCAAATAAGAAAAATGTAGCTCAGAGACAATAGGAACTTGTTGATGTCATGCAAAATATTATTAGCAGGATCCAGTCCAAACTATATGTTTCCTGATTTAGCCCTCATTTTCTTTTCCAAACTGCTTTTCATTAAGATGAAATCATCATGGTGGGTATTTCTGAGAAGATTTAGCCCACTTTTCCTTAATCCAATAGCATTTTATATGTTTTATAAAAATATTTCAAATACTTATAGGCTTTAAAATATGAGAATTTGTTTATCTCACATCTTGCTCTAATCAGAGAATGAGTTCATCAACTGTGAATGGTTCCTTGAAGACAAGAAAATGTTAAGTAGCAGCAGCCTGTCACTAATAGCCTTGTCCGCAATTATCAGCTGTATCTTACCCCTCTAGCATGTAAACTGAAGAGTGAAGAGGCCAGTTGTCAGTACAAGTGCTAGGGTTGTATGACTCATATCCAAAGCTATTTAATTTAAAGTAATATTGTTTAAATAAATTCATCAATTTACTGTCATTTCTTTTTTTTTTTTATTTTTTTAATTGATTTTGTAAAAATATTACATTAAAAAATATGAGGTCCCATTCGACCCCACCACCCCCACCGCACCCCTTCCCCCCCCCCCAGCAACACTCACTCCCATCATCATGACACATCCATTGCATTTGGTAAGTACATCTCTGGGTTGATCACCTATTTGGTTCCTAGCTCTGTGGTGAGCTAGAACTAGGGTTCTTCTGCATTGTCTCTATTCTGGCTGTATGCCAGGAATTAGCTACTTTTCAAAGCTCATAGGCCAGAGTACCAAAATTTCTTTTACCAGTGGCACTAGAAAGGTGATAAGAGGAGAACTGAAGCAATAACACGAGGAGCACAGAAGATAAAACTGAACCAATGAACTCTCCAGTGCTGAGTCTTTATATTATGCTCATTATTTAGTAGCAGGCCAGGTCTTGATAAGCAGAGTAGAAAACCAGGCTCTTTAGTACCAAAACTAGGTTCTACTTTAATGCACCCTATAAACTCTTAATTGACATGGATGTCTTAGGTGGCAAGCCCCCTACCTACACTTTCAACATGTGGGAATGAAAAGAAGATTTAAAATCTGACATCAAAATGAAGTTGAAAAAATCAGGACAAGATGAAACATTCTATACTCAATAAAAAATTAAATGAAAGCACCATTTGAAAAATTATTTTGGAAAATTCAAAGAGCTGTCCCTGTAGCTTTCACTTGCCTTCATGCTGCTTCAATTTTGTGAAACCACATCCCACTCCCTCCTATATTTACAGACCAGAGGAAAGTTGGACCTAACAAGAGGGTGAATTAGAACAAATGTTAAAGGAAAAATTGCAGCGGGAAAAATAAAAGTAGAGGGAAAACTTCCTAACTCATTCTGCAAGGCCACCATTACTCTAATACCATTGTTGGACAAAGATAAAGCAGATCTACAGACCGATGACTCTCATGAACATAGATGCAAAAATCTTTGACAAAACATTAACTGAGCAAATTTTTAAAATGGTTAAAGGAATTATACATTATAACCAAGTAGAAGTTATTCCAGGTAAGCAAGTCTAGCTCAACATTTGCAAATCAATCAATGTAATCCATCCCATCAACATGTTAAAGAAGAGAAATCATATATTCATATAAATGCATGAAAAAAGTATTTGAAAAAATGTAACACCCATTCATAATAAAAATCTTTCAGCAAACTGGAAATAGAAGATAACTTCCTCAACTTGATTAAGAGCATCTGCAGAAATTTACAGCTAACATTATACTTAGTGTTGAAGAAATAAATGATTTCCCCTGAGATCAGGAGCAAGGCAAAGATGCCCCTCTTACCACTCCTATCAACATTTACCTGAAGTCCTTGCTAATGCAAAAAGACACGAAAAACAAATAAAAGGTATACAGTTTGGGCAAGAAGAAATAAACCTGTGTTTATTCACAGATGGTATGATTGTCTATAGAGAAACCTCAAAAGAATCAACAAAAACAACTGTGATAACAACAAATTCTGGCAAAGATATGGGGAAACTGGATCACTCATACATTACTGGTGGGAATGCAAAGTGGCATAGCCACTCTGGAAAATACTTTTATAGTTTCTTTAAAAAAACAAAAATGAGCAACAACAAAAAACTAAACCATATGTTTCATTTTATTCTTGGGCCCCTATTCCAGAGAAATGTAGTCATATGTCTACACAAAAACCTATAAATAAAAATTTATAGTAGCTTAATTAATAATAGCCTAAAACTGAAAACAGCACAGATTTTCCTTCAATGGGTGAATGGTTAAAAACCTGTAGTACATCCACAACACAGGATACTAAACTCTTAGTGTGTAAAAGACTGTTCAAGGATTGGGTTGACTTTTACAATAGGGATTTATTAAGCCATAATCTTGCAGTCCTGGGGCCATGAAAATGTCCAAATCAAGGCAATTTTTTCTCTCTGAAGACTGGCTTCTGGTGATTGCTAGACTCCTCTGTCACATGGCAAGGTACATGGCCATGTCTGCAGGACTCTCCCTTCTGTTCCCAGCTCCTCTGCCTATATCTTCCTACTTCTTGGCTTTCTCTCTGCTTCTGTGTTCTGTTGAGTTCAACTTCTGCTTCTGGGGCTTTCCAGCTTTTGGGAGTTTCTGCTTTAATCCCACTTATACAGGACTTCAGTAAGAGGATTAAGACCCACCCTTGGACACACCTTACTGAAGCAATCTAATCAAATAGTCCTTAACTAAATCTAATCAAAATGTCCCGTCTACAGTAGGTTCACACATACAGGAATGGCTTAGTTCTAAGGACATGATCTTTTCTGGGGTGCATATAGTCTCAAACTGTCACAGCTACTCAGCAGATAAAAGAAAAAACCACTGAAACATGCATTCTCTGGATTATTCTTCAGAGAATGGTGCTGAGTAAAAAAAAAAAAAATCCCAAAATGTTGTTTACTACATGATCCCATTAAATAACAACCTCAAAATGATAAAATTACAGAAATGGAGAACAGATTGTCAGAAGGATTAAAGATGGTTAGAGGTAAGGGAAGTGGGTATGGCTATGATAGGGCAGCATAAGGAATCCTTATGGTAATGGAACTGTTTTGTATCTTGAATGTATCAAGGCCAATATCCCGGTTGTGATATTGTGATCTCAAGTTGTTACCAAAGGAGAAAACTAGATAAAATGTCACAGGTTCTCTCTGCACTTAGAGTTGGAAACCTTGGTCCTAGATATCCTTTAGGCTCTGGGTAACCTTTTGTTTTATGTATAATTCTATCACATCCATGGCTTTTAGTTGTACTTAATGGGAAGAGTAAAGCTATTCCATCTTCTCAAGAGTGAAAGTCCTCTCAGATAATTTTTCATGACTTTTTAAAATAGTAATATAACTTCAATTAATAGAAAATTTTTAAGAAGAGCACATAGAAATAATTTGCCTGCCTTTCCCAGTCTAATTAATTTTACTTTTTTCATTTTTCCCAATTGCATGGATACTCTTTCTCCCTCTTTTCCATGTAAAGGGAATTTGAAGACATCTTATTGCTTTACTCCAAAACATATCACTGGAATTCCATAACAAGAAGAAGGATATTCTGTTATATAACGCAGTACAATTAGCAAAATCAGGAAAGTTAATATTAATATGTAATACTGTTATCTAGCCCATTTCATATTCAAATGTTTTTAATTGTCCCAATAATATTTTTGAAAAATTATATTTCCTTGGTCTAAAATGTAACATGGGTTCATTCATTGCATATCTCCTTCTATTGTCCAGAAGAGGTTTCTTTTCTAACCTATTTGTGTATTTATTAATATATTTCTATCACACTGGAGTCAAGTTTAATTTTATATTGTGGGTAATAATCTGTTTCCTATACTGCTCAAGCAAATATCATGAATTGGGTCAGGATAAAAACTGGGAATTTATTTGTTCATGCTTTGAAGCTGGGAAAAGTCTATATCCATGTGTCATCAAAGCAATGCTTTCTTCCAAAGGTCATGGTGTTCTGGAGCTGGCTGCTGACAATCCTTTGTCCTTAGCTTTTCACATGGCAAGGTGCATCCTTCTCTTCTGGGTTCCGTTGATATTCAGTTTCTTGCTTCCTGTTGCTTTCTCTTCCTATGACTGAATTTATTCTGCTTATAAGACTCCAGTAATTAGATTAAGACCACCTTGATTGAGATGGGACAGACCTTAACTGACATAACCTCATCATAAGGTCCTGCTTACAATTGGTCCACACCTATAGGAATGGATTAAGTTTAAGAGCATATTTTTCATCCAGTCTAATGATTCTTTTCCCTTGAAAAGGGACAAGATAGATATATGTTTCTTCACATATCTATTAGTTGTGGGGTTTTTGTGTGTGTGTTGTTTGTTTGTTTATACTCGGTGTTTTCATTGATACAAACCAGATCTGAATTATGTCATTTTTCTGCAAAGAGGGTTGATTTTTGCTTTGGCTAACAGTTCATTTAGCTGGATCAAACTCTAAACTCTCCTTAAATTTCTCCTCAATTCCTTCAGGGTTCCAGATTTTGCTTTCTGGTGGGCTCCCTTGTGTCTTTATCTTATATGTTTTGTTTAGGAGTCCGCTAAAGATTTGAGCAAAGTTTAGGTGAAAATTTTGAGGCTACTCCTCTCTGGATCCTTGTTTTCTGCGATTTCTTCCTTTGATTTCTAGCTGTTCTGACAACTCTGCACTCTATTCTCATTCTTCAATCCAGTAAGACCGGACTTTCTGCTTCAATTCTAGCAGCTCCTACTATGAAATGACTTTAATTCATAAATCATGAATGCAAATCTTACCAGTCTAGATCCTTTCTGTCAGTAGTTGAATACCTTCCAACTCCTATCCACTTGTGTCAATCTCCAGTGCATTCAGGTGGTTGTTTGCTTTTTAATAGTTTGTCCAGAGTTAATAATTTTATCTGTGGGAGGGTTATTCCAGTAAATGCTCCTCCACAATTATCAAAGCTGAAATATTCTTAGCCTAGAATATTTGATGCCAAATTAAAGATTAAAGTTTAAGTAGACAATGAATTACCCAAGTTGAGTAAATCAAATCTTTCCAAACTACTTGATTCAGCCATTTTGTTTCAGCTATGTCCTAACTAAGCAAATGCTTCAACAAATGTGTTCCTTGGAGCATCTGCTGGTATTGCTTGTTAAAAGTTCAGAACCCTGCTACTACCTATTATATACTGAATCAAATATCTGAAGTTGGAGCCCAGCCATCTGAATGCTAAAAGTTTCTCAAGCGATTTGCATACTTACTGAATTAAGGAAATGAATGAGATTCAGCAGAATCTCCAAAACCCAGCATGATCACAAAGTTCAGTTAGGTAATTACATGCCTCTGTCTTGGGTTATGAGACTTCTGAAACTGGCAGCTATGAGATTACAAACCAACTCAGCATCCCATGGGTATAGAGTTTCTTTTACCCTGTTATTATATTGACAGAACCTGCTCAAAATCTGGCATGAGCTTTGTCATGATATCTGGAAGTTATATTCAAATACTTCTAGTTAATGTTTAAAAACTGAAACTTCAGTTTGGTCAGATACTGTAGACAACCCCTATACTCCTAAGCAGTTTTGTGGGTTGTAATATTATTTGAGACACAGAAACAGTTCTTCTGTCAATAATTTAAGCAAATATAGTACAATCATGGTAAGAATTTTTGTCAACTATTAAAAACAAAACACAATTTCACATTTTGCTGAAAGCAAAAATGTTGACTGGTATAAAATTGGAAAAGGAATGCTTCAGAAATGATGATTGCCCACCTAATCAAATATATTTGATGCAATTACTATTTAAGTCACAGACTATTAGACATTTTTAGAGACGTATGGAGTGGTTTTCCATTGATGATACAAGTTCATATTAATAGACACTAAATTTTCTAAGGGGTATTCCTCAGAAATACCATGGGCTATTCACCCATGTGTTTGAGTATTCTTAAGAGTGTCCAGATAATAACTCATGACTCTCATTTATAATACAGCAACAGGGAAGCTCACTTGGCCCAATGGATAGGGCTTCCACCTACCACATGGGAGGTCCACGGTTCAAACCCTGGGCCTCCTTGACCCGTGTGGAGATGGCCCATGCGCAGTGCTGGTGTGTGCAAGGAGTGCCCTGCCATGCAGGGGTGTCGCCCGCGTAGGTTAGCCCCAAGCACAAGGAGCGCGCCCCATAAGGAGAAACGCCTAGCGCGAAAGAAAGTGCAGCCTGCCCAGGAATGGCACCGCATACATGGAGAGCTGACACAACAAGATGACGGAACAAAAAAAAGAAGCAATCCTGGTGCCACTGATAAAGACAGAAGCAGTCACAGAAGAACACACAGTGAATGGACACAGAGAGCAGAAACTGGGGGTGGGGGGTGGGGAGAAAAATAAATAAATAAATCTTTTAAAAAAATACAGCAACACCCCAACAGGAGGGAAAAGGGAAAGAAATTTTGAACAGTAATTATAATAAGGGAATGGAGGACATATTAGACCTGCAACAATAGAATTTTGCTTTGCTAATTTGTCATTCCTCAGTTGGGAAGCACAGTCCTAGATCACTGGTTTTGATTTTATTGAAGTTCTTCATTGCCTATAGCATGAATTCTCTCTGTTTCAGTCTCCTTTATTCAGGCCTTAGCCCTGTCGAGTTATGCTAAGGTATGTAATTAGCTTAATTTTCTACTGCTTCCTCACTTTATGTGGTACAATTTTTGGACTGTCCAGAGGAATATATGTTCTTCCCTTATTTCAAAAAGACCTGCCATGAAGTATAATATAATTACTAATCAAGAAACTATTATATATTAAATCAACGAAACAATGCTAAGCATTATGAAGGATACAACAGAAATATGTGACATTTTCAGTTGCAAATAACAGAATAATCAAAAGTGTTAAAAACAGTGAAGCCATACATTTTCTCGTATAAAAAAAAGCCTGTTGGAAGCAGACATGGCTCAACTGATAGAGCATCTGTCTACACATGGAGGGCCCAGGGTTTGATCCCCAGGGCCTCCTGACCCTTGTGGTAAGCTGGCCCACATGCAGTACTGCTGTGCCGTGCTATGCCATGCAGGGGTGTCCCCCGCCCTACACGCAAGGAATGCGCCCCACGAGGAGAGGCGCATCACATGGAAAAAGTGCAGCCCACTCAGGAGTGACGTCTCACACAAGAGCTGATACAGCAAGATGATGCAACAAAAAAAGAGATGCAGTTTCCCAGTGCCACTGCCGGGTAAGAAGAACACACAGCGAATGGACACAGAGCAGACAACAGGGGGGAAGGGGAGAGAGATAAATAAAATAAATCTTTAACCAAAAAAAAAAAAAGAAGAAGCCTGGATGCAGAGAAGTAGAAAGGTTGATTTAGTAATTAATAATTAACTTAAAAGAATGTGTGCTGGCAGGGGACTTAACTAAGTGGTTAGGGCTTCCGCATACCACATGGGAGGTCCAAGTTTCAAATCCCGGGCCTCCTTGACCCGTGTGGAGCTGGCCCATATGCAGTGCTGATGTGCACAAGGAGTGCCATGCCACATAGGGGTGTCCCCCGCATAGGGGAGCCCCAAGTGCAAGGAGTGCACCCTATAAGGAGAGCTGCCCAGCGTGAAAGAAAGTGCAGCCTGCCTAGGAATGGTGCCGCACACACAGAGAGCTGACACAGCAAGGTGATGCAACAAAAAGAAACACATATTCCCACGCCGCTCACAACAACAGAAGCTGACAAAGACGATGCAGCAAACAGACACAGAGAACAGACAACTGGAGTCGGGGTGGGGAAGGGGAGAGAGATAAATAAATCTTTAAAAAAAATAATTGAAAAAAAAAAGAATATGTGCTATTCATTGTTCCATTCTACCACCCTAATTCTTGTTTGCATGCAGGTAGCTACCACAGTTCTAGTTATTACATCCACATACAGCACCAGCAGAAGGCACAAAAATAAGTCTATATTATCTTTACAAATCTCTTTTTGTTGAGGAAGAAAACCTTTTTCAGAAACCTCCTCCTTTACAGAATTTTTTTACCAGTTCCATTGGCTAGAATTTTATCACATGTACATACCCTGATAATAAGAAGAGCTGGACCAGGAATTTTCAGCCTCTTACGAGGGAGAGGGGCTGTATCACAAAGGAAGAATTGTGTCTTGGGGTGAGGAAAGGAAAAGATAGATGGCAAAGCAGAGTCCAGTAATATCAGTCTCAAAATATTTGACTCTTTTTTTAAACACTCAATAATAACTATGTTTTATTTACAAACTATTTTTAAGTAAATATCACAATCCTTAAAATAAACATTTAATTAAACAGTATACCATCTTCATATTATATTTGAGTATACTTGGTGTAATAGTTTGGTATTATTTATGTATTCCACAAATAGATATTGGATTATGTTTGTAAACTGGTTTGTTCCTCTGGGTGTGTTCCCCCTCAGATTGTATTACTTTGATTGTATTAATAAAATCCCCTTGGTGGGTGGGAATCACAGCGAAAACGACAATGCAGAGGAGTTAGGAGTTTTTGATCCTGAAACCTGGAAAGAAAACACATAGAAAAGTAGATATGCAAGGAAAGAGCGAAGGCCCCATTAGACATGGCAGAGGCCCTGGGAAGAGAGACAAGTCGCTTGCCTAATAGTTTACAGCTGGCCTTGTGGAAAGAGCAGTTGAGCCCAGAGAGAAATGAACCCCAGGAAAGAGACGAGACTTATCTCAGCCTGCAGTTAATACTGGAAGAAGCTGGGACCATGCAGCCCTAAGGGGAAGAGAAGCCTGGACCCTTGTAGACATCGATCGGCAGCCATCTAGCTCAAACACGTGGCAACAGACTTCAGTGAGGGAAGTAACTTATACTTTATGGCCTGGTAACTGTAAACTTCTACCCTGTGTTAGTCAGCTAAAGGGGTACTGATGCAAAATACCAGAAATTGGTTGGTTTTTATAAAGGGTATTTATTTGGAGTAGGAACTTACAGATACCAGGCCATAAGCATGAGTTGCTTCCCTCACCGAAGTCTATTTTCATGTGTTGGAGCAAGATGGCTGCTGACGTCTGCAAGGGTCCAGTCTTCCTGGGTTCCTCTCTTCCTGGGTCTTGCTTCTTCCTGGGCTCAGGGTTCCTTTCTTCGTGGAGCTTGCTTCTCTTTCCTCTGTGAGCTTACTTCCCAGGCTCCAGCTTAAGGCTTCAGCTCAAACTCCAACATCTAAACTCCAACATCAAAACCCCTAAACTCTGTCCTTTGCCATGACTTTTATCTGTGAGTCCCCACTCCTTGTTGGGTGCCCTACTGATGTGGCCCAATCAAAGCCCTAAACATAACTTAATCATGCCCAGGTACAGACCAGATTACAAACATAATCCAGTATCTATTTTTGGAATTTATAATCATATCAAACTGTTACATACCCCAAATAAATAGCCTTTATAAAAGCCAACCGACTTCTGGTACTTTGCATTAGCACCCCTCTGGCTGACTAATATACTCAGTATCTCAATAGATAATGATAAGTCATGTAGCACCATTTAAGCTTTCTTATATATATATATAGCAGTACCAGTGTAAGAGGAGCTCAGGATCAAAAAATATTAACTAGGGGATTTAAGTTCAGAGTCTTGATATATATATATAGCACTAGACTAATCGGCTACTAAGAAAGATGAAACTGGCAGAAAAATACAGCTTAAACTGAGGAAGGACTGAAGCGGAAAATCAGCTAAGAAGTTGTTGCATTCAGAAGTCAAAGGATCATGATCTATGCCTTAGAAGACATAGTAAGTAAAGAAACCAGGGTAATGGTAATTGTAATTGGAGGAATTGGTAACTCAAAAATAATTTAGAAGGAAATAAAAAAGCAGTTTGAAAAAAGTGAAAAGTAAAAAAAAAAAGACTCATTCTGCAGTAAAGAAATAATGGTATCAAAGAAAAGGATTTTTCCCAACAATAAATAAATTTGGAAGGTCAAATAATGTCAGGCCACAGTAAAGTTCTTTTGGAGTTATCTATAAACAAAGTATATTTTGGAGAGATTCATGATAAAATTGCATAAGCATGACAAGGCAGAGGACACGTTCAGAAAAATCTTTGTGTTATATTGCTATGTCTCTATTGGTGCTCCTTTAAAGCAGTGAAAATATGGTGATCAGTTTGATTTCTCCAAATGTGGGAATTGAAAAGCAAAAAATAGGTAAAGATCATATTACATGGAGATTTTATAAGAAAGAGTAGGGTGTGGGCATTTACTACTCTGCTCACGCCACTCTCTGCTCCCACCACATTAGCCTTCTTTACTATACCTGAGACCCCAAGCTTGTTGCAGTTCAAGTGCTTTTGCAATTTGCTGTTCTTTCTGACTCAATTCTGTTCTCTATTACTTTATTGCTCTGTGACCTTGGAGAAGTTCCTTAACATCTCTGTGCCTCATTGTCCACAACTGTAAAGGAAGAATTATAGTATCTACCTTGGAGGATATTAACAGCATATTGAATTGATGCCTAAAATATTCTCAGAAAGGCATCTACATATAACATCAGAAACTCTCCAATAGTACACTTAAGGAAATCTGTTTTCATATTGGTTAGTTATTCATCCTTGAATGTAGGTAAGTAAGAAAAATTTACAACATTTCAACTGTGAGAAAGCCTCAAATAGGTCTTTTTTTTTTGTCTCTCTAGCATGACTGGTGACTGATTGTTCTATATCCTTGCCAGCTACTGCCCACACTCACTCAGCCTCGACCAGGTCTCCCCATCATTATCTCAGCCATGACAAACCAGGCAAGAATTGATTCCTCCCATAACAAAACCCACACAGAAGCCCAGAGCCCAAGGCCTAAGTCTGCCTCCATTGTCACTGCTCGTCTGTGCTGTCGGGACTTCTGTCTACCTCTCTCCTTCATTTACCCTGATTATTCAGATTCTGTTTCTGCATATGGCCTGGCTCCAGTTTGTCCAGTTCTTGGAAAATGACCCAGCTCTTTCATGTCTAGGGCAGCCTGGTCTCTAATTGGCTTAAACAGCTGATGCTTAACTTTACATTACAGCTGTTCAGTCCCTGGATGACACCTCCCTTGGCCCACTTCTGGGGTTTCAGGCACTATAGTCTGCTTTGGTGACAGGTTTCTAAGTCTAATATGAGTCTAAATCATAACTATATTTTATTATCACAATTGTGTTCTGCTCTTGGGCGTGTTTGTTGCGGTAGTTTTAATTTTGTGATTCTTGTCTTCATTATATTTCAATGTATGTGTACCAACTGACGTCCTTTTTTAAACTTTAAGTGGAACCCAGTATATACAAGGTAAATGTACTGCTCTGCTTGAGTCTGGGGAGAAAGGTGAGGAGCTTTGTGTTCTTACTTCTCTCTTCTCTATAGGGAATTCTTCTACTATTTGAACTATCAAGGAAAAATGGCAAAGCCTGGCTATCTCACACATTCTTTACATGTGTTAATTTGCTTAATTTACTTATTATAGCAAACATTAATGTTTTTCAAAAGTGACTTCATGCAATTACCTCATTTAATTTTTAAAGCTACAATATTTACCCATTCATTCATCCATTTGTTCCTTCAGCAGCAAATATTTATTGAGGGCTTCACCTGTCAGTCATTGTTCTAGGAGCTGGGGATATAGGATGGAGGCCCACATGAGGCAGGCATGGAGGTTTTTATTGCCTCCTTTGACATATAATTGTGGCTCTCAGGAGTTGCACACAGTCATATAAATAGTGTGTAGCAGAGCTAGAAATACAAAGTGTCCCTTCTGAAGCATATTCTGAAGTATAATCCACTTTGTGCTAGAATTATCATGCACAGAATTTCAAAATTACATAATATTTGCATTATTGTTAGCACTCTTTTCAAGTGTATTAATATTTCAGTTGTACTTACAAGACTGCAAAGAACAATTCTGTAATTTAGAAAAAATTAGTTCAACAATATACTCTTAAACAACAATGGGTAGAAGAAGGAATGATAAGGGAAATTGGAAACTATCTTGAGGTGAATGAAAATGGAAATAAAATAAACCAAAATTTATGGGATACATGAAAGTCAGTGATGGGGTGGAAATTTATCATTCTAAATTCATACATTAAAATAGAAGAAAGATTCAAATCAATATCTAATGCCAGAAATGGAAAATCTAGAAAAAGCAGAAATAAAACCTAAAGTAAGCAGAAGGAAAAATAACAAAATTAGAACAGAGATAAACTGAATGGAGAATTAAAAAAAAAAATAGACGGACTCAAAAAACAGAAGATGGTTTTATGAAAATATTAATAAAATTGAATAACCTTTAGTTTGACTGGCAAAGGAAAAAAAAAGAGAGGGCAGAAATATCTAAAATCAGAAATGAAAGAGTATTCATTACTACCAACACCACAGGATAAAAAAGATCAAAAGAGGATAAAATGAACTGTGTGTCAAATTAGATAACCTAGATGAAGTGGACAAATTCCTAGAAACACATGAACAACCTACAATGACCTTGGAAAAAATAGAAGATCTCAACAGACAACCTACAGAGATTGAATCAGTCATCAAAAACCTCCCAACCTAAAAAGCCCATGGCTCGATGGCTTCACAGGTGAATTCTACCAAAACATTTCAAGAAGAATTAATACTAATCTTGTTCAAACATTGCTAAAAAATTGAACAGGAGGGAACACTACTAACTAATTCTATGGGGCCAATATAACACTAATACCAAAGCTGGATAAAAATACTATGAGAAAAGAAAATACTTGTATCTTTCCTCTATTGAAAAAAAAGAAAAAGTTAGTTTGTTGTTACAAGTCATTCTAAGTGAAGAAGCAGAAGGGGACAATGGATGACAGTTCATTGGATGAGGAAATTAGGAGGCTAATTTCCAGTTAGCAGAAATAGCAGAAAAAGGCACAGATGTAAATTGACCTGTGTAGTGAGGCAGAATTCCAGGAAAAGTAAACTGACTGGGATTCTGAGATGTTTTGTGGGAAGGAAGTTGATATGACATCAGATAGAAATGAGTTGTAAAAAAGACTTAAACTCTACCACTTTGAAGGCAAGTTGTGGACCCAATGTTCTTAAGGACTATTTCCATATTTCATGGCCCAAAGTTCCTAAGGACTATTTCCATATTTCTAAAATGAGGCAATTTGTTTCATCCTCTCAAGGTTGAACTACACCCGCCCCTACCACTGTCTTCCCTCTCTACACCCCTAAACCCTTTTTGACTGAGAGTTTTTATTCTCACAGGTGACAATGCTCTTTTCAGCTGTCTCCTCCATGAATGCAGGATTTTCAGTTTTAGTGAAAAATTAGTTCACTTACTAATAATAGACTAAAATATTGGCCCAGCTGGTCAATATTTACCTTCCACATACTTTTGGTGTCTGTGCATATTCAGACTTCATGTAGTTTCCACAGGAGATTTTAAGATGTGTAGGGAGATCATGGTGTATATTTCATTATGTAACTCTGACCTTATAAAATCATACTTCCTCAAATTCAGGTTTTAGGCTTTATTTTGAATAACTGAAGTACTGATAAAAGGGACAGACATATAATTCAGTACCTCGTCAGTATTGAGAACATATCAAAATTAGACCTAAATTATGAATCTTTTTCTCTCAATCTTTTTTTTTTTTTTTTTTTTTGTGGTACCAGGGCTGGGGATTATCGAACCTGGAACTCAGTTCAACCACTGAGCCACATTGGCAATGCTGAGTTGTTCTTTTTGTTTGTTTTGCTTGTTGTTGTTTTGTTGTTGTTGTTGTTGTTTTTAGGAGGCACCAGGAACTGAAACTGGGACCTTTCATATGGGAAGCAGGCACTCAACCACTTGAGCTACATCCACTTCCCCATCTCTAAAATTTTGGGGGGGGATTTCTGGCAATAGTGCCAAATGTGTGTGTGTGTATATACATACATATATACATTCACATACATACACATAGAAGAGCTCTACAGGCATGTCCTCATAAAAATAATACAAAATAGCAGAATAGATAAGAGATGGGGTAACAGGCAAACAGTAGTGAAATGTGAAATTTTTCAACTAGATATTATTATTCATTAAATAAAATAAATATTACATTTATGCTAAACAAAGGTACAGTTAACAGTTTCCATAATAAAATATGAAAAATAACCTTATCCTGACTGACCAATAACTTCCAATGAAAAGGACAAATATTATAATTGTCTGCAAATTTAAAAGAGATCACTTCTACTTTTTGCTTCTAAAGTCACCTCAGAAAATCACTCCAAAATGAGGTTTTCATAAGAAAGGTACATAAATAGAAGCAATGACAAAAGGTGTCCTTCTTTTAGTGTTCTTTGCCTTGTCTGACCTTCAAGCATCAGGAGAGACTCTGGATTTGTGGCCTGTAGCTTTTTATATTAACTATGCTGAACACATGGCCTTTCCAAAAATACTACAGGAAACAGTTCCCTGAGTATCATTCATCATCTCTTGCCATGATGACATCTGCTTGCAAAGAAAGGTAAAAATTGTTGCTATGATTTGGAGAGTTGATGGAGAATAGAGGAAAATAACTTGGTAGCTAATAAAAGAACATTTAAAGATACTCTTCAGTGATGCTGGTATACTTTGTTTATAAATCATGCACCAGAGTTTGCGTGGGATTCAGAGCTTTAGGAACACAAGCAAAAGTGACATTTTTGACTCCTTTCCTTAGGACTTTGTCATTTATATTTGTGATAATGTTTCCAGTGACAAAGAAAATCTTTTCAAACATATTTATGAAAATTGGTTGGAAATTCCTATTGTGGATAAAATGCATGCCTTGGAAACAGATGAAATAAATACTATGCCTAATATAACTACTATCTTTTAGGTCTTCAACAGTCAAGATAAGAAAATAAAGAATTATCCCCTTTCAATTTAAACTGAAATTTGTCTGGGGATATTTTGCTTTTCTCAGAATTATATTTTATTTTTCCCTATAGGAAGTAAAAGTATTGCTTTCTGAATGATTGCATGTGATGCATTTATCAAAACATTTCCTTAATAACGGTCATTACATACCTTTAAGTTAGGACTTGATGCATTAAACAAGATCAAAAGGTTGCCAATGATCCAATAGCCACTAAGTAACAGAAGTAGAATTTGAATTTTGAAGATCTGGTACCTAAATGTTTACCCTGTCCATAGCATCTCAGGCTGTCACTGAGATGAATCTGAGAAATTCAATTTTGGATTTATAATAGAGAAGGTACAAAGAAGTGATTTCGCCAATGGGACTATATGCAAGATGTGAGAGAATCTTTGCTCTCAAATTGAAAGAGAATCTCAAAATTATATAGCATTCAATATCTGTGCCTAGGTTGTTTTTTTCCTGTTGATGGGCTTGCAGAAAAACAATGAAGTCAGCAGAGATTAAAATTATTGCTCCAGACTCACTTTATCTATGCCATATTCCCCATTCACTTGTACCCCTGAGTGTTTTGTATATATTTAAAAACATTACAATCAACTGCCCATAACTGTTTATTTGCATACAAGGATTTAATGCGATGTTGATACCTTAGTAGAAATGATTAAATTGATGTTGATCTGCTTAGAGTCATTTGTATTTTATCTTCATAATACAAATAAGGTATTTTCCCAGTTCATGGAAAGCCTAGTAGGCAGAGAGCTATGCATGTAGGCATGAATGCTATTATAATAGTAGTTGGTTGTTTCCATTAAAAAGAAAACTTTTCCAAGAGAATAATAGCCCTACTTTGCATCAGGTTCAAGCTATTTGTATAAACTATGGTCATATAGGAAAGGCATATGTTCTGAAGACTGGTAGAGGGAAATATCTTCTGTTTTTAGACTTTTCTCCACCATAAGGAGGGTCAGACTGGTGTCCAAAAATTATATTTTTAAATGGCAATTCATAATATTGTCTACCTAAATTTCAATGAACTACCTAAAAAAGCAAAACACTAGGAATTGTCTCTATTTTCTTCAAAACCCAAGTTTTGATATACCAAGTACTCTGAATCTTATTTTTCTCAGTCAATTTATTCTCCTGGCTATTCTTCTTGACTAACCAATCATACATTCAGTCAAAAATAATGACCAAGTCATCAAAAACTAGGGACATATGAGAAATGGTTATAGTCTAGAGGAGCTTAAGGAGAAAAGACAAGTACATGTAATGTGGTACCTTGGCTGGGTCCTGGGAGAAAAAAAAAAGGACATTAGGTAAAAACTGAGGGAATACAAATAAAGCATGGGATTTAGTTAATAATGATGTAGCAACATTGATTCATCAGTTGTGGCAAATGTACCATACTAATGTTAACTATTAACAATGGGGGATACTGGGTGTTGGGTACACAGGACTTATTTACAATTATCTTTGCAACTTTTCTGTTTAAAAATAAGTGGGTGGAGAAGCGGCTGTGGCTCAATCAGTTGGGCTCTCGTCTACCGTGTGGGAGGCCCTGGGTTTGCGTCCCGGGCCTCCTTGTGAAGGCAGGCTCGCCCTCACTCCACAGAGAACTGCCGGCCCACAAGCACCATGAAGAGTCGACTCAGCAAGGTGATGCAACAAAAAGGGAGACAAGCGAAAACACAGAAGAGTGCACAGAGAATGGACACAGCGCAGATAACAAGCAAGCCCGGGCAGGGGCAGGGAGTGGGCGCAGGGAGGAGAGGGAATAAAAAAAAAAGTGGGTGGCACCATGGCTTCTACTCATTCTGTAAATCCTCCCTTCTGATGCACAGTTTTATTCTGAAAAATTGACATATTTTATAAAGTCAGTTTAGCCTTTTACATGCAGAAAAGAAACATGTTTGGGCAGGCTTTGTTTCAGGTTTCAGCTGCCCTTTTCCAAACCTTACTTGGCATAAAACAATATTCTAAAGAAGGACAGAGCACAACCAGATTCTCCTACCCAAAGTTACCATTTGCAATCCTCATAAGGGAAAAAATAAGAAATATCCATTTGAAATTTCACTTAGTTTGGAATGACTTCATGCTACTTGCAAGTATTACTCAGGACAGGATATAAAGTAGGCAAAGTTTACTTCTGGTGCCTTCTGTTTTTCCCTAGTAAGTCAGATCACTCAGTAATGACTGTCTTCCAAAATCCCCTAATCCTGTTATTTTCTTTTCTGCCTTGTGCTCAAATACCTCCCAATGCATACCTGTCAGCAGCACCTAACACTTTCCTCTCACATTCTTGCCATTGCACCTTCAGTGTCAGGATAACTCATAAACCAGATAGTGGTTCATTATGTATTTTTACCTCATTTTATCTTCTAGGACAAATAAGGGCATGTTTGGATGCATCTCAAGTCTCATACATAGATTTCAATTGTCATAATGTAAAAATCTCTTTTCATATCATGACTTTCAAAAGTGATATTTTATAGCAAACTAAAGTCAATAATTATCAATCTGAGCAAGAGTCTCCTATTATTTTAAATCATCCCCAATTGGGGTATTCAAAATCCAAATACATCAATTGCTTTCATATTTTATAACAAAGTTACATAAATATTGCACATATAAGAATGTTTTAAATGTACTTTTGTCTACCTATATCCTATCATAGGAATTTTTCATCTTTATTCTGCCTAACAATCAGCTTGGGAAGCTTATTAAGAAAGTAGATTCTTTGGGTTAGATTAGGGCAGAGTCCAGGAACCTGCATTTTAATAAGTACCATGAGAAATTCTGAAGCAGATGGTTAATGGACTTGGCTTTTGGAAATATTTTCTTCATATTTGAAGTGTTAGCAACACCTAAGGCAAAGGAAAATTCAAAATACTTCCAGAAGAGTTTGACTTTAGGCCATTATGCAGAAAAAAAAGACGCTTTCTTAAAGCCTTACCATGAACAACTTGAAAAATTGGTAAAATACATCAAAACATTATGTCAGAGATTTAAGTATTGGAAAGGCAGTGCTGTGAAATCTCTGATAATAGAAAATAGGTAAGTCCTACAAAATCCCCAGCTTTCTCGCTGAAAATAAAGTTTTGGATGGTGAACAAAGGAGGGAGGGGCCGAAACAAACACCATCAGAGCCTGAGTTTTCTGGATATCAGGATATGTAAGTTGGGATTTGGGGTAGTTGAGGTGATTGGATGTTGTGGGCAAGAGTTCGAGATACAAAGAAAATATTCATAAAAAAAATAGCAATCTGTATACGCGTCTGTTTTAGAATTTTCTGAGTAAAAGGCTAAATATTTGTAGCATTAACTCCCACAAAGCTAAGTAAAGATTAACAGAAGAATAGCCTGCTGAACAATTTCCAACACACAGGGAATGGGCATGGTCCACTTTAATCCAACTATAGTGGAAAGCGATTAGTTGTCACGTGAGGCATTCAGCGGAGACGCTGGAGAAGTTACAGCCTAGTAGTGGGGCCCTGTTACTCCTGGATTTTAGGCTACTCTTGACATATGCAAAAGAATTGTTTGAACTACCCTAACAAAGTTTAAGCAGGTTTCAAAAGGATCAAACTCATCCACACATAGCTTATGTGCTTGTTAAAATGAAACCTCTTATTCTATCAAGAATGTAAAAAGAAATAGAGACATAGCATTCATGATGATCAGCATCCAATGAAAAATCATTAGAAATGGCAGGAAGCAGGAAAACATGATCTCCAAAACAGAAAGGGGGGAGGGGGGGTGAGGAGCATAGAAACAGATTTAGAGACGACAAAAGATGTAACTATCAGATAAAGATATTTAAGCAACTTTTTAAAAATAAAACTATATCTGAGTATTTAAAAGAATAAAAACATAATGTGAAGAGAAACGGCAGACATTTATTGTTAAAAGAGTCAAACTGACTCATAAATTGTTTTATCATTCATCTGGGTATTTAAAAAATTTTTAATTATCTTTTTCTAAGGTTAATAAATCACACAAAATGTTACATTAAAAAACATAAGATGTTCCCATATACCCCACTCCCCACCTGTGCAACCCCATCATTTTTTTAAATTGTATTTTTTTTAAGGTAACATAGATCACAAAAAATGTTACATTAAAAAAATAAGAGGTTCCCATATACTCCCCAACCCCACCCCTACCCCTCTCCTCCCACATCAACAACCTCTTTCATCATGGTGGCACATTCATTGCATTTGGTGAATACATTTTGGAGCACTGCTGCACCACATGGATAATAGTTTACATTGTAGTTTACACTCTCCCCTAGTCTATTCAGTGAGTTATGGCAGGATATATAATGTCCAGCATCTGTCCCTGCAATGTCATTTAGGACAACTCCAAGTCCTGAAAATGCCCCCACCTCACATCTCTTTTTTTCTCTCCCTGTCCTCAGCAACTACCATGGCCACTTTTTCCTCCTCAATGCTACAATTTCATCCATTACTAGTCACAATAGTTCTGTAGTAGAATATCAGTAAGTACATTCTAATCCATATTTTATTTCTCCATCCTGTGGACCCTGGTATGGTGATGTTCACTCCACCTCTATATGGAGAGGGGGCTTAGAGACCACATGGATGATGGATGCAGTTCTCCTGCTTAGAGTTATAGGCACTCTAGGTTTCCTGGTATGGTGTTTTACCATCTTCACCTCTCTGTTAGCTGACCTGGGTAAGTTCAACAAACCAGAGAGTAGGAGTTGCAACTTTGCTGAGGCACAGGGCCCCACTGGCACATGGACAATACAGAGATTCAAGTCCCCTGGGTATGCACCAACCCTAGGGCCAACCACAGGTTCAGTAAAAGTGACAAAAGAGGCATGTGTAGAAAAGTCACATCTGAGTCCAATTCCATCACAGTCAGGAACACAACTTTCAAAGTAGGGCCCACTGACATGGCACTGAACTCCAGAGCCATCTGCCATGACAATAGAACCTGTGGGTCTCTGTAGCCCTCAGGACAACCCAAGTGGGTTTCATTCCTGGTATGCAAGGATGGTTTAACATAAGAAAATCAATTAATGTAATATATCACATAAGCAGATTGAAGGAAAAAAATCACATAATCATATCTGTAGATGAAGAAAAAGCATTTGACAAAATACAGCACCCTTTCTTAACAAAAACACTGCAAAAGATAGGAATAGAAGGAAACTTTCTGAACATGATAAAGGATATATATATGAAAAACCCACACCTAACATCATTTACAATGGTGAAATCCTAAAATCTTTCCCTCTAAGATCAGGAAAAAGACAAGGATGCCCACTATCACTCCTTCTATTTAACACTGTGTTAGAAGTACTTGCTCGAAAACTGAGGCAATACCCAGATATAAAAGGGATCCAAATAGGAAAGGAAAGAGTCAAAATTTCACTATTTGCAGATGGTATGATCCTACACATAAAAAGCCCTGAGAAGTCTACAACAAAGCTTCTAGAACTTATAAATGATTTCAATAAACTTGCAGGTTATAAGATCAATGCACAAAAATCAGTAGCATTTCTGTACAACAATAATGAGCAATCTGAGAAGGAAATCAAGAAACAAATACTGTTTAAAATAGTAAATAAAAAATCAAATATCTAGCAATAAATTTAACTAAAGATGTAAAAGACTTGTACACAGAAAACTATACAACACTGTTCAAGGAAATCAAAGAAGACCTATATAAATGGAAAAAATATTCCCTGTTCATGAATAGGAAGACTAAATAGTATTAAGATGTCTATCCTACCAAAACTGATTTACAGTGATGGAATCCCAATAAAAATCAACACAGGATTTTTTAATGAACTAGAAAATATGAAATTTATCTGGAAAGGAAAGAGGCCCTGAATAGCCAAAGACTTATTGAAAAAGAAAAACGAAATTGGAGGAATCATATTACTTGACTTCAAAACATACTACAAAGCTATAGTAGTGGAAACGGCATGGTATTGGCACAAGGATAGACACACTGACCGATGGAACCAAATTGAGAGTTCTGATATAGATCCTCATATTTACAGTCATATGATATTCGAAAGGCCACCAAGTCCACTCAACTGGGAGAGAATGGCCTCTTAACAAGTGGTGCCTGGAGAACTGGATATCCACATGCAAAAGAATGAAAGAGCATTACCATTTCACACCTTACACAAAAATCAACTCAAGATGGATCAAAGACCTAAATATATTAGTCAAGATGATAAAGACCTTGAAAAACAATGTAGGGAAGCATCTACAGGACCTTGTAATAGAAAATGGCTTCATGAACTTTACATCCAAAGCATGAGCAGCAAAAGACAAACAGGTAAATGGGACTTCGTCAAAATAAACGCTTTTGCACCACAAAGGAGTTTGTCAAGAAAGTGAAAACACAGTCTACCCAATGGGGGAAAATATTTGGTAACCATATATCTGATAGGAGACTAATATCCTGCATATATAAAGAACTCCTATATCTCAAAAATAAAAAGACAAACAACCCATTTAAAAAATGGGAAAAAGATTTGAACAGATGTTTCTCCAAAGAAGAAATACAAATGGCTAAAAAGCACATGAAAAAATGCTCTAAATCACTAGTTATTAGGGAAACTACTATGACATGCCATCTTACTCCCAGAAGACTGGCAGCTATCAAAAAAACAGAAGACTGCAAGTACTGGAGAGGATGTGGAGGAATGGAAACACTCATCCACTGCTGGTGGGAATGCAGAAGGATCCAGGTATTCTGGAGGACAGTATGGCGGTTTATCAAAAAACTAGTTAGAGCTTTGTCATATGACCCAGCAATTTCATTGCTGGGTAAATACCCAGAAGAACTGAAAACAAGGACACAAACCGATATATGCACACCAATGTTCACAGCAGCATTATTCACTATTGACAAAAGTTGGAATCAACCCAAATGCCCATCAACAGATGAATGGATAAATAAAATGTGGTATATACATACAATGGAATATTACTCATCTATAAGAAGGAATACAGTACAAACACATGGCAAAACATGGATGAAACATATAAATTTTAAAAAACAAAAAATTAACTGGACAAACCCATGACAGTTTAGAACTATAGAAGTAAAGCTTAGTAAAATTGAAGACATGGTAAAAGAATCTATGTAAAATGAAGCAAAAGGAGGATAAAAGACTGAAAAAAGTGAAAAGTGCTTCAGTGAGCTATGGGTAATATCAAACCAGCTCAAACAGGTATAATTACACATCTAGAAAAAGAGGTTGGAATATTTTTTTAAATGTTTGAAAATATAGCAATTTGATGAAAAATGTCAACATAGAGAACTTAATGAAGTCAAAGAAAGATAAATGTACACAGACAGGCAATCACACATAAACACACACATACAACAACACACAAGTCATATCAAATTACTAAAAAAGAAAAAAATGAAATGCTTAAACCCTTAAAATCATACAGAAAAATTAGTCTTTAAGTATAAATTATAAATGAAAATAACTGTTGACTTGTAGAAACTATGCAAACCAAAAATCAATTGAATGACAACCTTTTAAGTACTAAGGTAGTATGGCAGTTTGAGATTATTTGTGAGTTCTAAAATGAGGGATTGTGTTTGTAAACTGGTCTGATCCTGTCGGCGAGATTACCTTTTGATTGTATTAGATTCAGCTGAGATGTCTGATTAAATTATGTTAAGATTAGAGCTTTGATTCAACCATGTCATTAAAGTGTGACTCGGCATTGAGTCCCAGCCCCCTTGGTGGGTTAATAAAACAGACTACTCTCATATTGAAATAGATACACAGAGAAGATACACGGAGGAATAAAGATGGCTCTGTAGACATGCAGAAGCCCTGAGGAGAGAGATTAGCTTGATAGTCTACAGCTGACCTTGTGAAGAAAACAGAGCAGCTGAGACTGGAGAGAAATGAGCCTTGGGGAGAGAGATAAGCCTTATGCCAGCCTACAGCTGAGATTAGAAGAAAATGGGACCATGGAATCTTAAGAGGAAGAAGGAAGTCTGAACACTCATAGACATTGCCTACCATCTTGCTTCAACACACGGCCAATGACTTTTGGTGATAAAGGACCTTTTATGGTATCTTGAGTAGGACTCTCTAGGGCCTTGTGACTGTAAGCTTCTACCCCAAATAAATACCCTTTATAAAAACCAACAGATTTCTGATTCTTTGCATCAGTACCCCTTTGGCTGACTAATACAAGTGGATTAAGGAAAGAATTGCCCACCTCAGTGGTAAATCTTATAAATTGAAATGATTCAAGTGTGTTTTCTGACCACAATAAAATCAAATAAGAACTCAATAATAGGAAAATATTTGGAAAATCTTCACATATTTGGAAATAAAACAACATTTCTAAACATAAATGTCAAAGAAAAACTCATGAGAGAAATAAAAAAGTACTGTGAAATGACAAAATCTAAAATATAATACATTGTAATTTGAGGGATGCAACTAAGACATGATTAGTGAGAAATTTTTATTTTTTAATATTTATATTAGGTCAAATATCAGTGACCTACCCATCAACCTCAAGGAGGTAATAATAAATAAAAGTAAGACATAAAATAATGAATGTCAAGAAACTAGTAATTAATAAAAGCAAGAAATAGAATAAGATAAAAAGAAAAATGAAAATAGGAAATTGGCAAAAATTACCAAAACCAATTAAGCCTAAAATGTGGTTATTTGAATAAGTCAGTAATATTGATAACCTCTCCCTATACTAATAATTTAAAAAATCAGAAAGAAGGAACAGAAAAATGCAAACTATCAAAGTGTACTAATGAAAAAATGTAAATTAAATATATGCCCTTGTATCTATTAAAGATATTGAATTTGTAAGTAGAAAGCTTTCCACAAGGACACCACAAAGGCTTAAGTGGTTTCATCAATAAAATCTATGAAACATTTAAGGAATACTTAATGGCAATCCTGTAAACAGAAAGAAAAGGTATATCCCAATTCATCTTACTTGTCTAGCATTAAACAACAGACTAATATGCCTCATGAATATAGACACAAATATTCTTAACAAAATATTAGCCAAAAAATATAGAAATACTTTCAGGAGCCCTTGAGATCTCTTTGGGGAAATACTGACAGTACAGAAGAGAAAATAAAAGGTATAGCTCATAAAAGTGTGGATAAAAATAGAATATATTCTTTTTTCTTCAGAAATAGTATAGGTTTTTTGTGTTTTTTTTTTTTTTTTACCATTTTTAGTTTTAAAAACCCAGAGCATCTTTTCCAATGATAGGCATTTATATAAACTAGGGTGTCTTAGTGTCTTGAAGAAGTATATGTACTATATTTATATAATTCAAAATTCTATTGAAATATGAGAAGACAGAGTATATAGGTTTTAGTCTGATGACTTAAAATGCAATTCTTCAAAAACAAGTCAAGCTTTTTTATCTTCTTTGAAAAAAATTTTTAAAGATATGATATTTATTACCTTATTTCTGTCATTCTTGTCATTATCATCATTATTTTCAATATTTGGGTCAGGTCCTATGATACACTAAGCAGTGTGGTTTTTCTTCAGGCAGGAGAAAATCATAATCAGACTTGCCCTCCTCAGGTCTCACACAAGGTCAGGTTGTACTCTATAGGGAGGTAGAAGAGGAAACTATTGTCCTAAATATGGTCTGGTCTGTGGAAAAGACAGAGGAGCTTGGCATTCATAGCCCTTTCCTAATTTCTCTAATTATATTCCAAGACCCTTTCCTCTTAAGCATAGAATTTCTTTCATTAAAAACATGAGAAGAAGAGAATAGGTTCTCCCTGGCTTTTATGCCCAATAAAATATTGTTTAAGCATATCTGTTGACAGGACTAATTTGGAAAGCTTTTATTTCTGCACAGGACACAAAAACAATGAAAGTAAGCTATTTATAAAAGTCAGACCTAAAACAATGTGGCTTAAAAATGAATAGAAAGCAAGAGGTAGTTAAAAATATTAAATACAATGCTATATAATTAAACATTTTTTAAAAGATAAATTATCACTAAAGTAGGATATGAAAATGTCAAGTTATCAGAATGCCAGTATCATTAGGTAAAGATCATCACCTAATATCTGAAATTAAAAGACACTCCTAACTACACTGTAGTATTGCTAACTACAGTGTGGGGAAAGTATGTTGATTGGGCAAGTCTTTCCAAGCAAAATAGACTGCTGACCATATATACATTCTTTGGGAGACTTGGAGTTCAAGAATCCATGAACTTCCAGAGGCAAAGTTGGTTGACATCATCTTTAGAACAGTGGTTACTCAACTGAGATTATTTTTCCTTGGTTGAAAGACATGTTTATTGAAGTAAGTTTGTTCCCGACTGATAGACTGACTTTCAGAAGTGAAGGACTGCAATCCTTCACTTTCAAAAGCATGTTTATTGAGATTAGTTGTTGCTGATTGTTTAAACAAATTTCTAAGTAGTTCTGAATACTATTCATTGCCATGGATAAAAAACGGTCTTTTCCCAAGTGTGTGGGAAATTTTTTGATTTGCTTTCCTTGTTTTGTGCTTTTTTTCACTAATTTTATACAATAATTTCTCTTTCCACAGATTAAATATTTCATGTCACTTTTCTGACTGTGCAGAATTATCCTCTGGACATGTATCTCTCATGGAACAGAGATATATCCCTTCAATATAAAACGTTTTGTTGTTGCTAAGGCAAATGAAAATTTAAAAATGATTTATAAAGAAAGATAAATTGGCAACATTTCCATAATAAATTTGAAACATTTTAGGAGGCTAAGGATTACTTTGGCCCTAAATTTTCTGTGTAGTTAGATTTCTGTGTTGGTTTTGCTTTTATTTTCAGAGTAGGTGGGCAGTTTTCCGAGAGAACTGACTTAAGCAATGCTCAAGGAATATTAATCAGGCAATGCTGTGATATATGAATATGAGAATGAGAACTAGTGATATGAAATTTTTAGAGAGTTATTGTAATGGCTTGGATGTTGCAGAGACCAATAGTTATCCTGAATATTATGATTTCCTCTTTCCCTTAATATTAGAACCTATTTGGTACAAATATACCTATCCAGAAAAAAGTCTATATTTCCCAGATGCTCTTGCAACCAATATGCCGGGTATATCAGACATATTGATCAGAGTTCTTAATTGCAAACATTAGAAACATGTGGGCAGAACTTTATATATTGGCTCTTCCTTTTCATGCATGCAACCACTTTCAATTTAATAACACAACTAAATAAAGCACATTAAATGAAATTGAATCCATTTTATTCATTTCTTTTTGAAGTACAACCTAGTTAGCTTGATTAATATTAGAAGATTGAGTGATACCATGACTTCAATTTAGGGAACACTGAGGATTTAGGGAAAAAACTATTTTTAGAGTTAGTTACCCATGTCTTAGTAACTACTATTGAATTTATCATTGATTTTCATTAACTTCTTGACCAAAAAGTAATGGATTTTTTCTCTCTAGAATCTGGAAATTTAGGTCTTTTTTCTCTATATTCTAGAGAACTGTTATGTACTGAAAATAAATAGTTCTATGGAAAAATGATACAGATATAACCTGGGACTGTGTTTTGGGAGCCCATCACCATTAACACCACACATGCACAAGCATCTCCTCATGGATTTGGGAGTTGCAGATTCCACTAGAATGTGTTTAGGGGAAGTAATATGTGGTAGAAGACAGGTTTTCTTTAAAACTAAGAAGTCATTGGAATGGTCAAAGAAAATACTAGGAATCTAGAAGAACAAGTCATCAAATAGGATTTCAAACCTTACATTAGACCAATTAAGTAGTCTATGAAGAACTAAGTATGCATGAAATTTAATGAAAAGAATGAGAATAAGGAGAGAAATAACAGAAAAAAAAAGGTTTCCATTAAATTGACAAATAAGTTATAACAAAGTTAAGCGAAGTAGTATGTAGAAAAACATGCATTTATTTTAGGGACTGAGAGAAGAATAGAGACCAAATTTTTACTAGTGGAGGATGATGTATGATGTACTATAGTCTAATGCTAAAATTCCACTTGGAACTGTATTGTGAAGGAAGAATTCAATGCAGATGATGAAACTGAGAATTAAGAAAGATGCTTCTTCATCTTTAGTTAGAGAATTTAAGGCACAGATAACCTCTACAGTCACCCAAATATCATATAATTAATGAAAACTGTTAGGTGGAAATATATATCTGGACTATTCTATTATGGAACTCTTTATAATAAGAAAATAACTTTTTCCCTAAAGAATTTTGACGAGCTCACATTTTGATAGAGTTTTAAGATTCTGCATGTGACCTTGTGAGAACAGATTGCTGACCTCCAGGGAAGGAATTTATTTTAATCAAAGGCATTAAAGGGTATGGAAAGTTGAATTTCATGACCTATTTGTAACACTCATGGAAATACTTGGGAATAACTAGAGTTCACTCACTGAACCTGCCAGTTTGAGACTTCATCTATTATTGCCACAGCTCCTATTCAAGACTACTTCTCTGATCTCTTCAGTAGACAGTAGAGTTCTGAACTGCAGTCTGATCAAAGTAGTATTTGAAGAAAATGGTAGGTAATGTCTGATCTGTATAACAATTTCAGTCATTTGTGACCATCTCATTTACACCTTTTGGATTTACTAGTCCCTGATGATATCTTTGCATGTAAAATTTTATGACATCTCTGGGAGCGATAATTATGTTCTGAAGAACACAATATCAGAAATGTTTGAATGCAATCATTTGAATAGATATTTAGTTGTTTAATTTCAAGGCATTCTCTGCTTATCTCTAAAATTCTGGCCTCTCATAGATAATAAAGAAGAAGAAAACAGGATAGTATACACATATGAATCAGGTTACTATTTCATTCTTGACATATTTACAAAGCTGAGTGATGCAATATGTAATTTAAGGCACAGATAACCTCTATGTTCACCCATGAAGGTTAGTATGAAGATGAAAACACTTGGAAAAGAAGTGGAGGAACCTCAAGTTCTAGACCCAGTGTAGAAAGAAGAATTCTATAATAAGGTCCCCCCACCAAGTTTTTCACTCCCTGGTATGTACCCAGTGTATAATCTCCTCCCCCACCAAATGAAGTGAGCCTTTTTTAAAGGTCTAGGGGTCAGAAATGGCAGAAGTCAGAGAGATTTGAAGGTGTGGAGATTACAAATTGGTTTTGAAGAAACAAATTGCCATGCCTTGGAAAGCACCACATGCTAGGGAATGTCAGGTGACCTAGGATCTGATAATGGTCCCTCATTGACAGCCAGCAAGAAATTTGTGATCTCTGTGATCTCAATTCTACAGATACAAGGGATGAAAGTACATCATCAACCAGTGAGCTTGGATGAGGACCTGAGGACCTGAGGCTCAGATGAGATTGCAGCTCCAGCCAATACTATGATTTCAGTCTTGGGATACTCTAAGCAGAGAATGCAGCTGGGCTATGCCCACACTCCTGATCAATGGGAACTGTGAGGTAATAAATGGGTGTTGCTTGAAGCCACTAAATGTTTGGTAATATGTTATCCAGCAGTAGAAAACTAATACATCTGGTATAACTACTGAAAAATTGAGTGACATTGATTAAGTTGTTTCCCTCTTATTATGTCTCAGTTGTTTTTTACCTGTACATAAAATAATGTTTAGGACTCCCACCTGAAGTCCTGAAAGAGGATGAAGAACTCTGCAATCTAGTAGGAGTAAACTTGCTTGCCCTTGACATCTCATGATAGCAAATGAACTAACCAGGAATGGCATATATACTGACTCTAATTCCTTACTTAAATGTTAATATATATTAATATATGTTCAGGCCAGGAATGAACAAATACCTCAAATTATTTTACCAATCTATTCTCTTCTTGTAAAGTAATTTTCAGCAGAATTTTGCATTTAAATTCCAGAAGATCTGTCAAATGAGATGAGGAAAGTGGTTACATTTTGATCCATTAACTTTTGATTTTACATCTGGTATGCTATGAAATAGATTTTCTGTGTAGAAAACAAGTTCCACTTTTACTTTTAACTTTGGTCATTGTGCTGACACTTTTTAAAAAGTAATCATGTCCATGTACACATAGTATTTTTCCAGCATGAAACATAATGAATACTATATGTTATGATTTCTTACAAAACTTTTGATGTATAAATCCCACTAAATAACTAAATTGCATTGTTTTAATATCATCTTAGAAAAATATTTATTTCAGAATAAGCCAAAATTTATTCCCACAACCTCAGGATAATGAACTGGGAACTTATTTGGGTCAAGAAATAGCTGTAATAGAAGGAATATGAAATTTGGTAACTTATTTTCCCTCTAATATATTATAAACACTGACCCATTTGAGATACAGCAAATAACAATGTTATTCACTCCTCCAGTGCAGAATTATATGCTAGCCATATCCCACCACCAGGCCCATTCAGGAAATTAATAACTTAATGAGGTAGGATAAAGATATTCTCTAAAAATAATGCCTTACAAAGTGGAATAATGCAAATAACTTGAAACCAGATGTCAGGGATTAATTACCCTCTCCACCATGTATATCTATTTGGTTTTAGATAAAGCAATACTTAATTTACCTTCATTATGCATTAAAAATTCCATCATAAAAATAACAGATCTTATTTTAATGCACATCATGTAAAAAAGCATTAATAGGGATTTCTGGGAAAATGGAGTCAAAGCAGGTAGGCAGAGCCCAACTCTTAGAAAAGAATAGAGAAAGGACAAAAAGCTATATGAAGGAGTTGCTTTGAAGATATTGAGTTACTCACCTCTGTGGCTGGAAACAGCACATATATCCCACCCTCAAGGCAAATAGCCTTGATAAAGCCCCTGACTCACTGCAACCAACTTGAGTGGGAGCGAGTGTTCCCTGGGAGGAAGATGTGTCCGGCAGAAGGTGAAGAGTGTTTTTTTTTTTGGTGAGTTTGACCAGCTGAGCACCCTTTGAATCTCAGAGGGTCCCCCGACAGGAACTGAGATGGCCACAGGCTATCACACCCAGCCAGCCTGGGAGAGAGAGGAGCTAAGGTGGAGGGGGGGGCAGAGACAGGCACCTAACAAACGTTCAGTGCAGTGGTGGTTCAAGAAGTTTCACAAAGGAGACAAGAACCTTGAAGATGAGGAGCATAGTGGCCATCCGTTGGAAGTTGACAATGACCAATTGAGAGCAATCATAGAAGCTGATCCTCTTAACCTACACAGGAGTTGCCAAAGAACTCAATGTTGACCATTCTATGGTCATTCAGCATTTGAAGCAAATTGGAAAGGTGAAAAGCTTGATAAGTGGGTGCCTCATGAGCTGACTGAAAATCAAAAAAAAATCATCATTTTGAACAGCATCTTCTCTTATTCTATGCAATGACAATGAACAATTTCTCAATTGGATTGTGGCACACAATCAAAACTGGATTTTATATGACAACTGGTGAAGACCAGCTCAGTGGTTGGACCAAGAAGAAGCTCCAAAGCACTTCCCAAAGCCAAACTTGCACCAAAACAAGGTCATGGTCACAGTTTGGTGATCTGCTGCTGTTCTGATCCACTACAGCTTTCTGAATCCTGGTGAATCCATTACACCTGAGAATTATGCTCAGCAAATTGATAAGAGGCACTGAAAATTGCTATGCCTGCAGCCAACATAGGTCAGCCAAAAGGACCCAATTCTTCTCCACGACAATGCCCAACTGCATGTCACACAACCAATGCTTCAAAAGTTGACCAGCAAATTGGCTACAAAGTTTCACCTCATTTACCATATTCACCTGACCTCTCTCCAACTGACTACCACTTCTTCAAGCATCTTAACAACTTTTTGCAGTGAAAATGCTTCCACAACCAGCAGGATGCAGAAAATGCTTTCCAAGTATTTATCAAATCCAGAAGCACAGATTTTTATGCTACAGGAATAAACAAAATGTATTGATTATAGTAGTTCCTATTTTGATTAATAAAGATGTGTTTGAGCATAGTTATAATGATTTAAAATTCACAGTTTGAAACTGCATTTCCTTTTGGACCAATCTAATAGAATAAGAGGAACCAAGAGTCAAAAGTGAACCTTACCCCACATGCAAAAAGTAACAGTAGACTAGAAAGAGAAGCTAACCAAGTGTATAAGCCCATCAAGATAAACAGAAGCCTAGACACCATAAAAAACTATAAGCCATATGAAGAAACAGGAAGATATGGCCCAGTCTAACAAACAAACAACAGGAGGTGATACAGAATGTGGAACAACTAATCAAGGATGCTCAAACAAATATCATGAGTCTACTTAATAAAGTGAAGGAAGAAATAAAGGTATTAAGAAGACACTGGGAGGAAGTGGACTGGGCACAGTGGTTAGGGCATCCGTCTACCACATGGGAGGTTCATGGTTCAAACCCTGGGCCTCCTTGACCCATGTGGAGCTGGCCCATGCACAGTGCTAATGCGCACAAGGAGTGCCGTGCCATGCAGGGGTGTCCCCTGCGTAAGGGGGGCTCACATGCAAGGAGTGCACCCCATAAGGAGAGCCACCCAGCACAAAAGAGAGTGCAGCCTGCCTGAGAATGGTGCTGCCCACACGGATTGCTGACACAACAAGATGATACAACAAAATGAGACACAGATTCCCATGCTGCTGACAACAGAAGCGAACAAAGAATTAGATGCAGCAAATAGAGAGAACAGATAACTGGGGTGGGGGAGGGGGAGAAATAAATAAATCTTAAAAAAAAAAAAAAAAAGACACTGGGGAAAACAGACCAAAGAAATTGCAAACATATATAAAAGGATAACAGATATGATGGTTAAGAAAGGACAATGCAAGAAATTAAAAATACACTAAAGCATATAACAGCAGATTTTAACAGACAGAGGAAAGAATTAGTGATGTTGAAGACAGTACATCTAAATTCAAACAGAGAACGGGTAGACAAAAAGGTATAAAAAACCAACAGGGAATTAAGGATTTGAATGGCAAAAGGAATCACACAAATATATGCATTATAGGCAACCCAGAGGGAGAAGAGAAGGGAAAGGGAGCAGAAATAGTGTTGGAAGAAATAATGGTTGAAAAATTTTTGACGGCCGTGGACATACATATCCAGCAAGTGCAACACATCCCAAACAGTATAAATCTTAACAGGCCTACCCCAAGACACTTATCAAATTTTCCAGTGACCAAGAAAAAGAGAGAATACAGGAGGCAGCAAAAGAAGAGATCCATCACATACAAAAGAAGCTCGATAAGCTTAAGTGCTGACTTCTCATCTGAAACCATGGAGGCAAGAAGGCAGTGGTATGACATAGTTATATGATAAAAGAAAAAAATTCCAACCAAGAATACTCTGTCCAGCAAAGCTGGCATTCAAAAAGGAGGGAGAGGAGAACCAGCAAGATGGCAGTGGAGTAAGGAGCTCCTAGAGTCAGCTCCTGCTACAGGGAAGATAGTAAGCACCCAGAGCTATCTGGATCTAGCTGAAGCACCTGTTGGGGGGCTCTAGGAGGCCAGAAGAGCATCCTGCAACATACTTGAAGGAACAAAAGGAGGAGACTGCCCATCTGCAGAGAGGAATCATAAGTAGAATGCTCCATGACACGGAAGCCAATGCTCTCTGCTGGAGGCACAAGACACCTCAGGAGCTGTTCTGCAGCTGGAATTGAAATCTCCACTTCCCAAAAATGGGAGAGGAAGAAATGGTTGGCACCAATTTCAGCTACTGATGAGTATATTCAGTGAACTAAAGTATAATCCTGAGAAGAGCTAAAGTTTGAGCCTGTCCAATTCAGAAAGAGGCTGGGAGCCACCTTCTGCACCTGGCATGAGGGGAAGTGGTGCTGACTAAAAATCACAGTGCTAGTAGGGACTGGCTTCTTTCCATCCTAGCTCTATCCTAGGCCCCAGTGCCACCTCCAGCAGGAAGGAAGCTGCAGGGACCTACATCAACCTTTCCAGGAAATTACCAGCCAAGTCACAGAGGCTGGTGATCATCCTCCTCTGGTTGCATGAGCCACCCGAGGAGCTATTCTGTGGCTGGAATCAGAAGCTCCATTTCCCAAAAACAGGGGAGGAAGAGACAGCTGTCCACTGATTTCAGTTACTGATTGGTAGACCTGGCTAGCTAAGATATAACTCCAGCTGGGGTTTGTATAAGCCCAAGATGGAAGGAGACTGGTGGCCACCATTTTGACTCTATCCCATCCTGAGGGGAAGACCAGCTGACTAAAAATAACAGTGATGGTAGGAACTGGTTTTTAAAGAGAAAAACTGCACCCAGAATAAATGCTCTAGTAAACCAGACACCAAGACACCAACAAAAAATTACAATCCACATCAAGAAACAGGAGGCTATGGCCCAGTTAAAGGAACAAGATAAGCCTCCAGATGACATAAAGGAGTTGAGACAACTGATCATAGATGTTCAAACAAATCTCCTTAATAAATTCAATGAAATGACTAAAGAGATTAAGGATATTAAGAAGACACTGGATAATCACAAAGAAGAATTTGAAAGCATACATAGAAAAATAGGAGATTTTAAGGGAATGAAAGCTGCCATAAATGAAATTTAAAAAAACATTGGCATCATATAATACTGGATTTGAGGAGTCAGTAGAAAGGATTGGTAAGCTTGAAGAAGTGGCCTCTGAAAGTGAACATACAAAAGAACAGATGAAGAAAAGAATGTAAAAAATTGAGCAAAGTCTCAGGGAAGTAAATGACAGCAAAATGTTATGCAAACATGCGTGTCATATGTGTCCCAGAAGGAGAAGAGAAGGGAAATAGGGCAGAAGGAATATTTGAAGAAATAATGGTTGAAAAATTCCCAACCCTATTGAAAGACATAGATATCCATGTACAAGAAATGCAATGTACTTCCATATGAAAAAATCTGAATAGACCAACTCCAAGACACATACTCATCAGAATGTCAAATGCCAAAGACAAAGTGAGAATTCTGAGAATGGCAAGAGAAAAGCAATACACAACAATAAAGGATATCCAATAAGATTAAGTGTTGATTTCTAACCAGAAACCATGGAAGCAGGAAGGCAATGGTCTGATATATTTAAGATACTTGAAGAGAAAAACTTCGAGCCAAAAATATTATATCCAGCAAGACTGTCTTTCAAAAATGAGGGTGAGATTAGAAATTCACAGATAAACAGAAACTGAGAATATTTCTAAGCAAGAGACCAGATATTCAGGAAATACTAAAGGGTGTGCTAGAGCACGAGAAGAAAAGATGGGAGAGAGAGGCCTGAAAGAGAATCTAGAAATGAAGAATATATCAATAAAAGTAAAAGTGTCAAAAGAGTGGTGAAAATAAGACAGATAAAACTCTAAAAGTCAGGCATAAACTTAACCAATGATGTAAAGCACTTGTATTCAGAAAACTGCAACTCAATGTTAAAAGAAATCAAGAAAGACCAAAATAACTGGAAGAACATTCCATGCTCATGGATTGGAAGATTAAATATCATTAAAATGCCAATTCTACTCAAATTGATATACAGATTCAATGCAATCCCGATAAAAATTCCACCAGCATTAAAAATAAACAAACAAACAAAAAAACCCAAAACTTGAAAACATGATCATTAATATTATTTGTAAGGGTAAAGGGTTCTGATAGCCAGAAATATCATAAAAAGGAAAAGTGAACCCTCTTCTCCAGACTTTAAATCATATTACCTAGCTATAGAAGTAAAAACAGCATGGTACTGGCATAAAGACAGACACATAGACCAAGGGAACAAAAGTGATCTTTCAGAAACAGACCTTCACATGTATGGTCAGGCAATTTCTGACTAGACTGTCAAAACCATATAGCTCTAGAAGAACAGTATATGCAAAATGGTGCTGAAAGAACTGGATATCTGTAGCCAAAAGAAGGAGAGAGGACCCTTATGTTACACCTTATCCAAAAATTAACTCAAAGTGGATCAAAAACCTAAAAATAAAACAAAACCATAAAGCTTCTAGAAGAAATTGTAGGAAAATATCTTCAAGACCTGGTGGTAGGTGGTAGATTGTTAAAGGACATAAGAGGACTGAGTGGACTACTGATGTTTAATGTATGTAGAAGTTTTAATTAACTTTACTGTAAAAGTGTGGAAATGTATAGAGTGGATAACACATAGTGAGTAATAGCTAGTTTATAAATGGGGATGTGGCTAAAAATGGTAGTATAGGTATGTAAATACCAATTGACAGAATTCTAGAGAATAATCTAGGAACTGAATAGTACAGTAAACCAAGAGGTGGATGAGAACTGTGGTTGATGGTACAGATGTAAGAGTGTTCTTTGTGAGCTAGAGCAAATGTACATCACTATTGCAGGGTGTTGGGAATGTGGAGAAGCATGGGAAAAATACAACTGGAGTGACCTCTAGACTGTGGTTAGCAGTAATAATAAAATATTCTTGCATCTATGTGAAAGATGTACTGTGTTGATAATGTGGCAGTATGGAAAATGTGAGCCAAATGTACATTATGGACATGGTAACAATCAGAGGATATTTTCTTATCTGTAGCAATAGTTTCACCACAGTGTGGTGTGTTGATGGAGGGGTGTTGTTTGGGAATTCTGTACATGTGCCTGATTGTTTTATAAGCTTACAACTTATATTTATTTAAAAAGTATATTTAAAAAGTAATAGTAGGGTGGGTTGAGAGAAAAACACACCAAATGTATGATAAGGACTATGATTAGTAGTAAGATTTTGACAAAATTCTTTCATAATTTTTAACAAATATCTCATGACAAGGTGTTGGTGAAGGGTTTATATATGGGACCCTTGTATGATGTGATGCACATTTGCTTTGTAAGTTTACAACTTTTACTATACATTTAATTGCTTATGTATGTTCATATATAAATGATATAAAATAATAATACAGAGGTTTGGGAGAAAATATTTTGGTTAATAATATTTTGACAATGCTCTTTAATCTTTAGTTAAAAAGGTTTAACAACAATGTAAGGTGTTGGTGATAGAGTAAGTTATGAGAGTCCTGTATGATGTTATATATGTTTATTTCATAAGTTCACAACTATTATTATACACTTATTGTTTAGGTATGTGTATGTATGAGTGATATACTTCAATAAATTATTTTTTAATGATGAATGTTCAAAATATCCACTGATTAACAGTAATTAAGAGAGTTTATCAACAAGAAACCTGGTCTTCAAGAAATAGTAAGGGGAGTTCTGCAGGTTGAAAGGAAGAAAACAAAAGAGAGAGGTTGAAGGAGAGTATAGAAAAGAAGACTATTGGTAAGAATAACTAAAAAGATAAAAAAGAGAATAAAAACAAAATAAGATATATAAACCTAAAGAAAATATGGCTAATGTAAGTAATTACTTGACATTAATAATACTGGAATGTTAATGCATTAAACTCTCCAATCAAGAGACATAGATTGGAAGAATAGATAAGAAAATAACACCCATTTATATGCTGTGTACAGGAAACTCACCTTAGACCCAGGGGCACAAGGAGGTTGAAAGTGAATGGTTGGAAAACAATTTTATATGCACACAATAACCAAAAGTGGGCAGGAGTAGCTATGCTAATATCAGACAAAATAGACTTTAAATACAAAACTATTGCAAGAGACAGAGAAGGACAGTATATATAAATAAAAGAGGAATTAAGAATAAAGATCAATCATAAGCATTTATGCACCTGAGCAGTGTGCCTCAAAATATATGTGGCAAACATGGGAAAAACTAAATGGAGAAATAGATGCCTCTTCATTTATACTGAGGGACTTTAATACACCATTATCATCATTAGAAATAACATCTCAACAGAGGATCAATAAAGAAACAGAAATATTGGATAATACATTAGAGGATCTAGACCCAAGAGATATATACTGAACATTACACCAAATTCAGCAGAATATACATTCAACTTGAGCACACACAAATCATTCTCCAGGATACACTACATGCTAGGCCAGAGAACAACTCTTCAACAAATTCAGAAAAATTGAAATTATATAAGGTAATTTCTCCAACCAGAATGGAATGAAGCTAGAAATCATTAAGGGACAGAGAACCAGATTATGTATAAAGATATGGAAGTTAAATAATCCACTCAGACAATCAGTAGGTCAAGGAGAAAGCTGCAAAGAAATCAGTAACTACCTTGAAATGACAAAAATGACAACAGAATGTACCAAAATCTATGGGATGCATCAAAAGCAGTGCTGAGAGGGAAATTTATAGCCAAAAATTCCTATATTAAAAAAGAAGAAAGAGCTAAAATCAAGCATCTACACACCTGGTGGAATTAGAAAAAGAAAAACAAATTAATCCCCAAACAACTAGAAAGAAGTAAAGAAGGAAATACCAAAGACTAGACTTAAGTGAAACTGAAAATAAGAAACCACTAGAAAAAATTAACAGAACCAAAAGCTGGTTCTTTGAGAAGATTAATAAAATTGACAAACTCTTAGCTAGACTAACAAAGAAAAAAAGAGAGGAGATGCAAATACATAAAATAAGAAACAAGGAAGAGGATATCACCATTGACCCAACAGAAATAAAACGTATCATAAAAGAATACTTTGAAAAATTGTATGCCAACAAGATGGATAATTTAGAGGAAATGGACAATTTCCTAAAAACACACAAGCAGCCTACATTGACAAAAGATGAAATTCATGAGCTCAACAGACCAATCACAAGTAATGAGATTGAATCAGTCATCAAAAACCTTCCAACTAAGAAGAATCCAGGAACAGATGGTTTCACAGGTGAATTCTTCCAAACATTGCACAAATAACTAACACCAATCCTGCTAAAACTCTTCCAAAAAATAGAAATGTACGGAATACTGCCTAACTCACTCTATGATGACAACATTATTCTCATAACAGTCACGCAAAGATGTCACAAGAAAGTAAAACCGTAGACCAATCTCTCTAATGAATCTATATACTAAAATCCTCAACAAAATACTTATTAATCATATTCAACAATACATCAAACAAATTACACACGATGGGTTTCATCCATGGTATGCAAGGATGGCTCAACATAAGAAAATCAATCAATGTAACATACCACATTAACAGATAAAAAAGGAAAAAATCACATTATCATCCCTATTGATGCAGAAAAACCATTCAACAAAATATAGCACCCTTTCCTGATAAAAATACTTCAAAAGATAAGAATGGAAGGTGACTTCCTTAATATGATAAAGGGTATATATGAAAACCCACAGCTAACACCATATTCAATGGTGAAAAGCTTTCCCTCTAAGATCTGGCACAAGACAAGTATGCCACTGTTACTGTTCTTATGTAACATTGTGTTAGAAGTACTTGTTCAAGCACTTGGCAAGAAAAATATACAAAAGGCATACAAATTGGAAAGGAAGATATAAAAATTTCACTATTTGCAGATAGTAAAAAAATCCATTTACAATAGTTAACTAAAAGAATTGAACACCTAGGAATAAACCCAACTAAAGACGTAAAGGATTTATATGGAGAAAACTACACAACATTGTTAAAGGAAATCAAAGGAGACCTAAATTATTGGAAGAATATTCAATGTTTATGGATAGGATGATTAAACATTAATGTCTATCCTACCCAAATTGATTTACAAATTTAATACAATTCCAAAAAAATTACCACAGCAGGGAAGCAGATGTGACTCAACTGATTGGCTCCCATCTACCATATGGGAGGCCCTGGGTTCACTTCCCAGGGCCTCTTGTGAAGGCAAGCTGGCATGCTCCCAAGGAGAGCTGGCACAGCAAGATTACACAACAAAGAGAAACAAGCAGACACAGAAGAATGCACAATGAATGGACACAGAAAGCAGACAGCAATCAAGCATCGGGGTGGGGGGGGGATAAACAAAATCAACAAAAAATTACCACAGCGTTTTTAACCAAATTGGATAAGCTAACTCTGAAATTTATTTGGAAAAGTAAGTGGTACCAAATAGCCAGAGATATATTGAAAAAGAAAAATGAAATTGGAGGAATCACACTACCTGACTTTAAAACATGTTAAAAAACTGGTCAAAACTGCATGGTATTGGCACTAGGATAGACATACTAACCAATGGAACACAACGGTGAGTTCTGATATAGATCTTCACATATATGTTTAACTGATATTTAATAAGGCCACCAAGTTCACTCAACTGGGAGAGAATGGCCTTTCCAACAAATGGTGCTTGGAGAACTGGATATCCATTTCCAAAAGAATGGGTGAGGATCATCATCTCACACCCTATACAAAAATTATCTCAAAATGGGTTAAAGATCTAAATATAAAAACCAAGACCATAAATCTCCTGGAGGATAATGTAGGGAAACATCTATGAGATCTTGTAGTAGGAAATGGTTTCATAAACTTTACACCCAAAGCATGAACAATGAAAGAAAAAAAAATAGATGGGACCTCCTCAAAATTAAAACTTTTGCACTGCAAAGGAGTTTGTCAATAAAGTAAAAAGGCAACCTACTCAAAGGGATAAAATATTTGGTAACCATCTATCTGATAGGGGCTTAATACTCAGCATATACAAAGAAATCCTATATCTCAAAAATAAAAACACAAACAACCCATTTAAAAAATGGGCAAGTGATTTCAATAGACACTTCTCCAAAGTAGAAATATAAATAGCTAAAAAGCACATGAAAAGATGTTCAACATCACTATTAGGAAAAGGCAAATCAAAACTATGAGATACCATCTTACTTCCATAAGACTGGTAGCTATTAAAAAAAAAACAAAAACAGAGGACCACAAGTATCAGAGAGGATGTGGAGGAAAGGGAACATTTATCCACCGCTGGTGGGAAGGTAGAATGGTGCAGCCTTTTTGGAGGACAGTTTGGCGGTTCCTTAGGAAGTTAAATATAGAACCACCATATGATCCAGCAATCCCATTGCTGGGTATATACCCAGAAGAACTGAAAGCAGGGACGTGAACATTATATGTACACCGATGTTGGTAGTGGCGTTATTCATTATTGCCAAAAGTTGGAAGCAACGCAAATGTCCATCAACAGATGAATGGATCAGCAAATTGTGGCATATACGTACAATAGAATATTACTCAGTTGTAAGAAGAAATGCAGTATTAACACACGGGATAACATGAATGAATCTTGATGACCTTATTTTGAAGGAAGTAAACCAGGCACTGGAGGGCAAATATTACATGACCTCACTGATAAGAATTACACAAATTTAGCAGACTCACAGAGCTAGAGTCCAGAAGATAGGTTTACAGGAGACAGAAAGGGAGTAAAGGGTTGTGATCTAATGCCCATACGGGCAAAATCTATGATAAAGTGGAAGGGTGTAGTTGGGCAGTGAATGGGAATGACAGTGGTGCAGTGATACTATTGGGTTCAGAGGTGCTGGTCTATGAGGGAGAATAAGGTGGGAAGTTTGGGTTGGATATCCATGGAACTGAGGGGTTGAAGGAAGGAGTAGGTAAACTCGGGATTTGCAGGTCTGTGGTTAAATTGCAACATTGGGAATGTTCTTTTGGTTAATATGGCAGAGAGAGATTACTGGTGTGGATGTTGGATGTGGGGGGCATACAGGGCAGGGTGCACCTGGGGTAGCCTTCTATGCTAAGTGTTCATGTTGTCACAATATGTTTAATCAGTGGGTGGAGAGCCAAACAATAAAAAAGAAAATATTAAACTCCCATCCTGGTGAGTTCTGTTATGTTCTGAAATAGAGGGGAGAGTCTTTTGAGAACATAGGCAGTGTGTAATAAAAGAAAACAGATCAATATGTCAAGCTCTCAATATTATTGCAAGTAAATATGAATCTTATTTTTTTAAAAGTGAAACTTAGTGGTTACCATAGGTTCCCAGGGAATGAGGAGGGAAGTGTAGATGAGATGGAACATGGGGCATTTTTAGGGCATTAGAATTGATCTGCATGATCTTGCAATAACAGATACAGGCCATTTTAAATTTCACGAAAATTTATAAAAGTGTATGGAAATGTAAATCATAATGTAAACCAGTGACCATGGTTAGTAGCAATGCTTCAATATTTTTACTTCAATTGTAGCAAAGTACCATCTGCATGTAAAATGTTTTTAATAATGGAGAGGGGAAAAGGAGGAGGGCATTGGGTTTATGGAAAATCCCTATATTCTCCACATGACTTTTCTGTAACCTAAATCTTCTTTGAAGATAAAACAAAACAATAAATAAGACACTTGGGGAATATACAAAAAAAATGTCACTGTATATACAGGACAACAGATCTTACAGTGATGAAAGGCATAATATCTAAACAAATGTTTTTCAATATTTTTTAAAAATTAATTATTTTTTAAAATTTTTGTTTTTAATTTACTTTTAAAACTATCCTTATTTAATTTTCTTATTGTTTTTATTTGTTTCTTTTCTTAACTTCATTTTTGGAGAGGTTTTTGATTACAAAAGGGTCACGACTCTAGTGGGGGAAGATCATTGGTATGGGGGGTTAATGATGGGGATTTGCATGGGAGGTGGTTCATCTGGGGTATGCCTCTAAGCATATGAATGTGTTCAAGTATTCATGGGCATTGTCATGGTGGGTGGAGATCCACACAATAACTGAAAAGATATCCCATCTTTGGGAGTTCTGCTACATCTCTAATGGGACAGCAAGAATCCTCGGAATGCAGGGGCAGAGCCTAGTGAAGGATGGTGCACCACTGAACTAAGCCCTTGACATTGATGAATGTACTTTTGAACTGGTTCTTTTGAAATTGAAATTTAGCCTAGTATTACATGTTGCCTAAGAGTTACCTCCTGAGGGAGTTTTTGTTGCTCAAATGTGCCCTCTTTCTAAGCCAAACTCAATATATAAGCACACTACCCCAGTGTGGGACATGACTCCTGGGGATGAGCCTTCCTGGCATCAAGGGGTTATTATCAAATTCCAGATAAAAATCCACCTGGAAAAACCTGGACCATAAGGGAGAAATGGTAAATGCAAATGAGTTTTTATGGCTAAAGAGATTTCAAAATGAGTTAGGAGTTCATTCCAGAGGTTACGCTTATGCATTTCTCAAAGATTGTCATAGTAAATAGTGCCCCAACTAACAGGGCTCCTAAGGACTCTAGAGACATCCAGATTCTATAGGCAGGGCAGACAGCTCAGGAGTTTGGTGCCCTGCCTGTGGTCCTTACCTTGGAATTTATGCTCCCTAGTGTGACAGAGTTGGACTCAGTTGTGATTTCCCTACACATGGCTTCTCTGCCCCTTCTATTTAAACCTATAGTTAGTATTGTACTTGATAGGTGTATACCCAACACACTTAAATATTTGGTCCATCCATGTGGCAGTTGGACCCCGAATCTCAGCAGAATTGCCACACTTACTCTCCAGTTCATTGGACTCACCCAGAACAACTAACAAGGTGATGATGATGGACAATTCACATCTCAAAGAATAGAGAAAGTCTACAATTGCAAGCAAGATAGTGTCATACGTCTGCCCCATGGATCTAAACCCCCTCTCAATTAGAAAGCAGAGTGGGCATCACCATCCCCAAATCTTCAAGATTGGTTAATGAATAATTGACTAAAGTAGACTTAATGTTATTCTAATATAGACTTATTGTGATTCTAGCAATGGAAGATCGTTTATCATTGATGTGGAGGCAGTGACCACCAGACGTTCTGAGGGAAGAGAAAGGGAAAAATCGGTGCAATATGGGGGGAATTTTTGGGACATTAGATTTGTCCTGTATGATGTTGTATTGATGGATACAGGCCATTGTATAAATTGTCCTAACTCACAAAATTATGCAGGACAGAGTATAAACTAGAATGTAAACTATAATCCATGGTTAGTGGCAATGCTTAAATATGTGTTCATCAATTGTAACAAATGTGCCACACTAATGAAGGATGTTGTTAACATGGGAAAATATGGGGCCGGAAGAGAGCAGGGTGTATGGGAATCCCCACATGTTTAATGTAACATTTATTTAATTTAAAGTTTCTTTAAATAAATAAATTTAAAAAAAGCATAATAAGTGCGTTCATTTATTCATTTACTCATTGCTTTCTCATTATATTGCAGATATTTAATGACAGAATTCTATACGTAGATCATTGTACAACACAATAAACATAAGATACATTCCCTCCCATGTACAAATGTATAGTATAGTTAGGGACAGGGTAGTTGGGGGTGAGATATGGAGAAATGACTATTCATTTTTACTCATTAAATGAACATACACAAAACACAAACATATAATAACCTTTCATCACTAACATAAATTGACCCATCTTCCTTTATTAAAATATCATTTAAAAAGAATAATTTTATTATTACCTGCTATTGGATATAGACTCAACAAGTGAGGATGCTTTAGTAAATACCTGGTGTATTCACCAAATACAATGCAACCAAATGCAATGAATGTGTCATGATGATGGAGGAGAATGTTGCTATGGGGGAGTAGTGGGGTGAGGGAGGTGGGGGGTACATGGGGACCTCGTATTTTTTTAATGTAATATTTTTAAAAATGAATTAAAATAAATAAATAAAAATAACAAATGCTGATAAAATTCCCAAATAAAATCTAATTCTATACAAAAAAAATTAAAAACAGAATTATTTTGTATACAAAAAAAATATGAGAAGTGAAGAAATAAATGGCTTTATAAAGAAAAAAAAAAGTAAATACCTGGCATGAGTCTACAAGATTTGGGATTTCATTCAAACAACTCATTTCACAAAACAACTTAATCCTCTAATGTGTGATGGAAATATGAGGCAGCCAGACAAGAACTAAAAATAAGAATAATCTTAGTTACTAAAACCTGAAAACAACAAACAACAAAACCAACAACAAAATCTCAATTAAAAGTGTATCCTGAATTAATGGACCTTTTGGTCTCCTGAGTCATGACTGCAACCATCTGTAATGATAATTTTTCCCAATGCTACACAGAATTTTGCAATTTATCCTATAATTTCATGTATATCATCTTTAAATCATAAAAGAAAAATCTGTGATTAAGCTCACAGACAGAATTCTCCTAAAATCAAACATAGACTAAGTAATCATTTCAACACTAATATATGCCCAATTGAATATTTTGACATGGATTTCCTGATGAATGCCTGCATGTCCAAAATTGAATTCAGTCTTCTTTCTAAACACTCAAACTTGATTCATTTATTTATGATTTTCCTAGTCAGCCAGTTCTACATTAGGGTGATTTAAATTATTCCTTCGTTGCAGTCCACCTCCAACCAGTTGCCAACCTGGTAATTCAGCATTCACAACATCTCTCCATTTATGCTACTCTTACTCATTTTCACTGACATGATCCTAGTTTGAGCCCCCAATATATTTTGCTGATCTTCAGTGAACTTTGATATAACACTGGAGTTTCAACTGTACGTGAAAGTGAACTTTGGTTGAATGCGGAGTTTTACAATGTTAGTATCTCACTTCTACTGTTCTCCCCACTTTCTTATCTCAGTGCCAGTTGATCATCAGTGACACCAAATTTCTAAGGTTCAAAGCCTGTGAAAATTCTCCAAATCACCCATTAAATTTGCTTTCTTGCTGAAATATCATAACTAAAATGTAACGAAAATAAATTGCTGATGAAACTTACATTATTTGGACTTAATGGAAATCATTTTATTACATCCATCATCACATAAATCTTCTTGCACCTTTTTCTAACTCACTTATTCATCAAAAAGAATGAGCAACATGTAAAAGGTTGCAAAAAATGTTATGCTCCATATGAGATAAAAAGTATAAGAAGAAAATATAATATTGTCATATGAAAAATTTTCATCATCCTAGGTATACACAAATTTGTCTTTCTTCATAAATGCACATTTTCATTATCAAAGAGAAATCTAAGCAGTTTTTAATTGAATTTAAATCTTTGATTCAAATTTCAGACAATATCATAAAATTTGGTAAATGTCTTCTGTCAAACGAGGGATATTTCATAATAAAAGGATGTCAAGAATAAGTTATAGTCCTAAATATGTACACACATAAATACATGAAAGAAAAATATTGAAAGAAATAGAAATGATTTTTTAAAATCTACAATCACGGCTAGTGATTTTAACACTTCTCTCAGTAAATAATAGAACAAGAAGACCAAAAATAAGTAAGAATATAAATAAGTTGAGGAAAACTATCCACCTTTTAGACCTATTTGATCTTTATAAAACACTCCATCTAACAATTGCAAAATACACAAAAAATACATAGGGAATGTTCATGAAGATAAACCATATCCTGCATCATAAAATACATTATCAATATATTTCAAATATTACTGTAGCACAAAATATGTTCCTTGACCACAACATTATTAAAGTGGAAATAGATAAAATTATATATATAATTATAATTAAACCCAAATAGCTGGAAATTAAGAAATGCATGTCTAAATATTCTTTGAGACCAATAAGATAACACAAAGGAAATTGAAAATTATTTTGATGCAGATAACAATGAAAACACAATATATCAAAACAGATTTAATACAGCTAAAGCAGTTCTGAAAGAAAAAAAAATAATTGAATCTTAGAAACGAAGAAACAGTATCAACAATAATAAATTGTAAACAATCTATGTAAAAACAGTGCAAATTAAATTCAAAGAATAGGATTGAAAATGAAAATCACTAAAATTGTAAATCAATGAAATAGAACATGAACAAGGAAGAGAGAGAATAAAGTCCAAAGCTGAATTTTTAAAATTATTAATGCAAAAACCCTAGAAAGATTAGAGTAACTTCAAATGACTAATATCAGAAATGAAATAGGATAGCACTTAGATCATATAAACATTTAAAAGACAATTAGAGAATTTGATAAACTCCTTTATGCAGAATAAATTTGTCAACTTACAGGAAAGTTTCAAATTCCTTCATAAACACCAGTTAATAAAACTGATGCCCTAAGGAGTAGAAAAGAGCCTCATAGCTATTTTTAAAAGTTGAATCAGTAAGTCAAAAATATTTCCATTAAATTCTCTAGGCCCAGATGGCTATAATATTGAATTTTATCAAATACATAAGAAGTAAGTAATTTGAATATTATCCACTTTTTTTCAGAAAATAGAAGAGTGTACTTCTGAAGCTATTTTAGGAAGATCAGCATTTACACAATTTATCTTTACTATCAAAAGTAAAGGAGAATATCTTCAAATATTTTGCAAAAATGTAAACACAAAATTCTTTAACAAAGTATTATCAGATTTACTCTCAATCATGTGGAGTGTATTCACTCAAATAAATAAAATATTATAATAATTTCTCACATAAAAAAATAAAGGAATACAATTGTATATTAATCAAATAAGATAAAAGCAAATAACGGGACAATAATTTACAAGATTGTTTGACAAAATTCAATGTGCACTCATAATGACAAAGAAGGTCTCAGTGTACTATGAATAGAAATAAGTTTTCCAATTTGATAAAGAACACCTGCAAAAAGCTTAAAGTGAAACTCGTATTTAATGGTTTGAAAAAAAGTAAGCAGTCTATTCTGATGCTTACATACATTTTACTTGAAATCCTAGCCATTTAAATAAAGCAAGTAAAAATTTTAAAAGATTGGAAAGAAAAGTAAAAGCGATTTTATTTTTAAATATTAAAATAGTGTATATTAAAAAACAAAGCCAAGTATTACAGAAATTAACATATGCATTTAGCAATTTTGGGGAGTCAATATACAAAATTTTATTTCTCTATATATTAGCAATGAGCAATTGTAAATTGTAATTAATAACTTTGTACAAAAACTTCAAAAATATCAAATACCTAGGAATGTAGTTATTTAAGACATGGAAGACCTCTGCAAAATATTACTAAGACTTAAATAAATGAAGAAAGATGTCATATTCATGGATTGGAAAAAATGAATAATGTTAGGGTTTGGTCCTCTCTGAACTAGTGTATATGCTCTTTACAATTCCAATTTAAATTTGAGAAGACTGTTTATTGAAGAAACTTTTAAGGCCATACTATTATATAATTTACTTGAAAATGTCAAAGATGTAGAATAATGATAACATATTTGAAAATAACAATGAAGTTTAATGACTTTCACTGCTTGTTTTCAAAGCTTACTATAAATTTATAGTCATCGAAATAGTGTAGTATTGGCATAGTGATTGATAAATAGATCAATGAAATAGAACAAAGAGTGCAGAAATAGAGCCATCCGTATAGGCTCTATTGATTTTAAGTATAAAATTGTCACCATAATCTAATGTGAAAAATGATGCTTTTTTAAAACACAGATCTTGGAATAACTGAACATCCAAATAGACTATAAAGAATATACTTCACTACATATATAGAAATTATTTAGAGATTGATTATAGGTCTGTAGAGCAAAGTAAGAACTATAAGTTTGCTAGAAGGAATGCAGGAGAATATCTCTTTGAACTTAAGGTAGTCAAAATTTTCTGAAAGACAATATCAAACCTATTATTGCAAAAGAAAAACCTTCATAGACTTGACTTAAACCAAATTTAAATATATTCTCTTTAGTATTCACTGTTATAAAATGAATAAGAAAACTGCATTTGAAAATTATCTAAAAGATTTATTTACTGAAGAGAAAATAATGTAAAATAATGTTCATAGCAACTTTATTCATACAATCCCCAAATGGGAAACAACTCGAATATCCAACAACTGATGAATGGATGAAAAAATGGTATATTCATACAATGTAATCTTATATATAATAAAAGGAATCGAATCCCTGACACATGCAAAAATATGGATAGATCAAAAAATATATTCAGATAAGAATCCAGACACAAGTTTCCCTACTGTACAATTTCATGTATATTAATTTCAAAAACAAGGAAATCTAATGTTTGACTCTAGGGTAGAGAGTATTTACCGGAAAGGGGCACCAGGGACTTCTTAGGATGATGAAAATGTTCTTTATCCTTTTTTGGGTAGTGATTATGTGGATGCTCAGAATTGTCAAATCTCTTTGAACTGAACACTTAAGATATGTTCATTTTATGATATGTAATGTATAGATCAATTTTTCCAATAAATATATCTGATAGAGGTTAACTTTTATTGTGCATTTCTAGTGGAGTATGCAAATCAGGGCCTCCAGTGGAAAATGATCAAAATATTTAAAGGATGCATTTACTTGCTTATTTATTGCTTTAACTGGCATATGAAATAGTTTATTTAACATCTGATACTCAGATAGCTCAGTGGTCATAAATGCATCATCTAATGCAAAAACCTATTATTTCTCTATACCCTAAGCCACCATATTTTTGTCTGTGGTCCTATCAGTTTTTGTTGGCTGATAGCATGCCCTTACAGAGGAAACAAAAGACTAGAGTTAAATAAACAAATACAGCTCTATTTTATTCTATCACAGATTTACTATATCAAAAGATATAAGGACCACCACATGTACTTATTGATGACTAAAGATAGCATTATTTAGTTTACTACTGTAATAAATCTGCTGCCTTAGAACAGGGTTTCCTGGACTATTATTTAGTCATCTTACCGATGTGATATATACAGGATTTGATATTCAGGTAAGATTGTTGTTTACCATAGGTACGTACTTACTAGTCTCTCTAGGAATATTAAATGTAGTTTAACCTTTTCCTGGAGTTAAAACTACTGCCTTCAAATTTACCCTTTGTAACATAATTGTGTTTTTCTTCAAATTGTTTATTTTTTAAAGCAAATGTACTATTTATTATACTCAATACATTCCTTAAAACTGGTGCACTCTGACCTTCCACTTGAAAAATGCATTGAGTCAAATAATCAGTTTTCAGTTATAAACATAGGTATAAGAGATTCATATGCATTTTTTCTGACAGTATTTTTGAAACAATGAAAAATTTTAAACTGATTAAACAATATTTAAAACACTATTTTTAAGACATGAAATGTCTATTATATTAAAATAAATGTTAGTCTAGGTGAAAAGTCATCTATTTGAATGTCTAATAGCTCATCTATTTACAGAATTGTTTTCAGACTTGGGTCTAATTTTGTTACCCTATAGAATATGCTATGCCTTTCAGTTTCCTAATGCAGAATGATGTAGTGGAAAAGACAGATATTCAAATTTTGTTTGTTTTGCTACTTGTTAGATGGCCATCCATATATAAGCTGACAACATCCATGAACTTCAGCTTTCACAGTGTATATAATGGGGAGAATTAAAACTACCTTGCTAAAGTGTTGTGGAGATTAAATTAGATCCTTCAGGTAAGTTGTTTAGGGCACAGTAGGTGCTCAGTAAAAGTGAACCCTCCTTCTTTTATATCAAGATCCTTCATTGTGTTACATTATTTTCTTTATGCATGGTATTGTAATCATCAACATTCTTAGGAAATGATTTCATTTCTGTTTATATGGCAAAGCATTTAAAGCTGAGGAATTTTGTTCACCCTACCTAAAATAATTGATTTACAAAGTTGATTTCTAGCCTTTGGGTCTGCAAGAAAATTGTCTGTCTCTGATTTCAAAAAAGGGCATTATCACACAGAGAAACTATTTTATCTTTAAATCCAAAGTAAATATTTGCCCTTTAGGACTTTAAGACAGAAAGGATAACATGGAATCAAAGTAAATGGGTATAAAATATAAAACCAACTAAAAGTTATATAGCATTTACTGTGTTCTAGACATTATTATATAAGTGCTACATATATTAACTAATTTAATCTTCCTACCAAATATATGAATTACATATTTCAATTATAAATTTGACATGACATACAAGATAGAAATGTTTCAAGTAATAAAATTTTACTTTATATACTGTATAATTGTTATGATATATAATGGTTCATAAATTTTAATTTTTACTCAACATGTTATATAAGTTTATTAACCAGTCTTCTATTAATAGACATTTAGGTTGTTTCCAATTTTCTGCTGTATCTACGTTTCTAGAAGCATTACCCAGTAAAGTATTTTTTTAATAAAATTCCAGACTTTAGAATTTCAGAGAAAAGTGTATGTTCAATATTATTTTTCTTAGCTATCACAACTGATCTTCTCAAAAGTTGTACTAATTTGCTTTCCATACAAACATATTTAAGAGTTTTTGCCACACCATTAGTAATTTATAGGATTATCAGTTATTGACAAATTGCTGATCCCTTGTCCACCCTACACCTTTAGTCACTATTTGTTCTCCCATTCTTTGATAGTAATATTAATAGAATATTAGTTGGGCAAATGGATGTCCAGATTAAGGGCTACATTTCTGGGGGGCGGCCATATGACCAAGTTCTAGCCAAAGGCACTTTAGCAGATCAATATTGTGGCAATTCTTTGGGTATCTTAAATGATAGCCGAAACTTATGCCCATCTTCGTCCTTCCACCATCCTATTTTCCGAAATGTAGATGCTCCTTGTATACTGAGGAATGGGAGCCTGGTGAGTGGGAAGTAACCAGGGCCCCAGGTGCCCCAATTGTGTAGAAATATCCCACTAGCCCTCAACTGCCTCAGATCTTTACGAAGAGGGAAAGAGAAAATCAAAATTTCAATTTTGTTTAAGTCACTAATGCTTTTATGTTTCTCTCTTACCAAACCAAATCTTTAAAAAATCTCGTTTGTATAAAATTTTGAAACGTGATAATAATATAATTTTGTTCTTTTTTTTTGTATTTCTGCATGTTTGTGATATTCAGAATATTTTCAATGTTTTAGGTCATTTATATCTGTAATGTCAATTGTAGATTCATTTAATTTGCCCATTTTCTGTCATTTGCCTCCCCACTGATTTTTAAGAACCTTTTTAAGAACCTTTGATACTTAAAGGATATTAATGCTTTTGCTTTTCATTTTGAGTATTTTTCCATTTTTATTCTTACCTGTTTATATTTATGGTATAGAAGTTTTTAATTTTAAGAGTGCCACTGCTGTTTTTTCCCTTAAGGTTACTAGCTTTAATGTTTTTATGGCCTTTGAATGGAAGGTTATAGATTAATATAATAAGGTGAGAATGGAAAGTCTGAATGTAGAACTCATTTCTCTTTTATTTTTTCCTTTTTTCTTTCCCCATCAAGCATTTAATTTGAACTGATATGTATATATGTAACATTAAGATATTAGGGCTTTACTGGACAGGCTGAGGACTGTATAACCAGCATAAAAGTCTCTCTTTTATATAAAAAGTTCTGTGGTTCATTCTATACTACACCTTATATTCTGTTTTCATATAGGGGATATTACACTTGTGCAGAATTTATTGCCCACACCCTCAAAATTCTCCCTATATTTGATCTATCAGCATCTATTAAATTGTGAAAAATAAGTGCTCAGGGAAGATGGCAACTTTTTAAAATCCTCTCTAAGTTGTATTCTATTTTTAAATAGAAACAAAAGCTGTGAGTTCTAAAAACATGAATGTCTTATAAGAAACCTTATTAAACAAGTAATGATTAATGTCTGACATCCATGTAGATGGAATTGGGATAGTATACAATACCATTATAAGGACCCAGGAAGTCCTCCTAAAATTCCATATTAGTATGTATAGGTCTACATTAAAACTTTGATCTTAGTTGAAAGCCATATTCCCTGGTTTTCCTCCTACTCCACTGGAAACCCTGAGTAATATTTGTTAACTTCTACATGCTAGATCTATCTCTTAGGTTTTCATCTGATCTTTATCTACACTCTTTCCCAAGTTGTTCTCATCTATTTCCATTAATATGATGAAATACTCATTTTCCCATTTCCACATTGGGATTCTACCCTGGACTCCAGACTCACATGTTGAATTGCGATGTCTCCTCTTCAATTTTTAATAAGTGTTTCAAACAATCTGAATGAAATAATAGATATCTTTTACCCCAGAGGCCTTGCCCTTATTAATAAACAATAGCAACAGTATCACCATTGATCTAATTATTCTGACAAATCCTAGGAGTCATGATTTTCCTCTTTCTGATACAGCCATATAAAATCCACCAATAAATCCACATCCTATCTCTTCTCCCCATCTCTACTGTTAAAGTAGTATTTCAAACCACAATCATCTCTATCTGAATTAATAAAATAGCCTCCAAATCAATCCCCTATTTCTATATTTGTTCCACAATTCAAGTTCCACATTGCAGAGTAATCTTTAAAATGTATCAATTGCAGTGTGTTGATCACCTGATTCAAATGTTTGAAATGCTTCTAGCACACTTAAATATAATTATAATGTAATCCTAGGGCTGTCAAGAACCAAATCATATGGACCTGCCTACCTCACATCTTCCTGATCTCACTATCCTTCAATACTGTTTTTACTTGGATTTACCCACTGGCTTTCTAGTTGCCTTTTGAGCATATCTAAATCATTCCATTCTCACATTCTTTACATTGTTTATTTCTGGTGGAGAGGAAACTACATCACACAGAAGGAAGACCTACCCAAAGAATTCCAGTTAAAGAAATCCTACAGAAACTTTTTAACATAGCCCTATGTTATATATTCTTTATAAAAACTATATTTACTGCATTTCTATTATTTATTCTTTATTTATTCTTTATTTTTTATTTATTTTTATTTTTTAAGATTTATTTTTACTTATTTCTCTCCCCTTCCCTCCCTGCCCCCGTTGTCTGCTCTCTTGTGTCCATTTGCTATGTGTTCCTCTGTGTCTGCTTGCATTCTCGGCAGCACCGGGAATCTGTGTGTCTCTCTTTTTGTCATGTCATCCCCTTGCTGCATCAGCTCTTCGTGTGTATGGTGCCACTCATGGGCGGGTTGCGCTTTTTTCCTGTGGGGTAGCTCTCCTTGCAGGGCGCCCTCCTTGTGTGTGGGACACCTCATGTGGGGGTATCCCTGCGTGGCAGGGCACTCCTTGCACACAGTAGCACTGCATGTGGGTCAGCTCACCACACAGGCCAGGAGGCCCTGGGTTTGAACCCTGGATCTCCTATATGGTAGGTGGACTCTCTATCAGTTGAACCATATCCACTTCCCTATTTTGTATTTATATCTGTTATTCATTTATATATAAACCCTTTGAAAGCAGGAGCTAAGTCTCATCTCAGTCTTTTTTTTAAAGATAGATAGATTTTTAAAAATGTTACATTAAAAATATGAGGTTCCCATATACCCCACCCCCACCCCCACCCCCACTCTTCCCATATCAACAACATCATTCATCATTGTGACACATTCATTTCATTTGGTGAAAACGTTTTGGAGCACTGCTACACTGCGTGGATTATAATTTACATTATAGTTTACACTCTTCCCCAGTACGTTCAGTGGGCTATGGCAGTATACATAATGTCCTGCATCTGTCCCTGCAATACCACTCAGGACAACTCCAAGTCCCAAAAATGCCTCCACCTTACACCTCTTCTTCCCTCTCCCTGCCCTCAGCAACTTTCCATTCTCTATAATTCTAGCACATTGCCTATGCCTTCATAAGTGCTAAAGCTCTTCTTATTGCTTAAATGATTGAAATTAAGTGGATGACTTTCTGGAGGAGAAGCTGATGTTTTCAAGGGGCAATCTTTTATATTTTGATGAAGATATGTGTCTCTCTATGAAGATCTGAGCAGTTTGTATTTAACTGAAAAATATGCCATTGGGACAGGTAATTATCTGAATATGATTATTCAGAGAAATCAATGGATAGAGTTGATAAATTGAGCAAATTTATAAAAACACCTAATTTAATCTCTTAGGAGGCCAGTCAAAAACACTTAGGATTGACAAATTTAGAGAGGTCTAATATGATCCAGAATGAACCCTAGGGAACTTGATACATGCAAGTTTGTATTCTTGCTTCAATGTTAATGTAATACTGAACATACTGTAAAATTAACCTTCTCTCTCAATCCAGACTTCCTGGTCCTGAGCTAAGGTTCCTTGGTATGACTTCAATCTGTAAGGGGCCCATGAATGGATATAACCTCTAGGATTTACTGAAATATTCCAGTTCAGATTCCAGCTTTGCTCTAATATAGCCCTCTAGATTTTCACAAACATAAGCTGAATTGCTCCTCAGGGTGCTCATACTATGTGAGCATCTGTCAAAATAAGTTATGAATAAGATTGTTACTATCAACTCCACAAAGAAATATGCAGTGCAGAAGTTGAGAGTTCCTATTTTTTGAAAAGTGATTTTCAGTATAGAACAGAGATAGTAATTTATTATCACCTGACTGGAAAACATAATATCTTAAAGATTTTCTATGTATTTCTTATTAAAAGAGTAAAGTCAAGATAGATTTATTTTAAATTTCACTTCCTAGCAATTATAGGCTTTCTATACATGATTCAAAAATAGAAACATCTACAAATTGCTTTTTTGGTCTCTCTAGAAAGCCTTTTTAGGAATAAAATATTATTGTATTTTGTAAAGCATTAGACTACATAATAATACCAAAATCTGTTTTTTATAGTTTAAAATAGATTTAGATGGGTAATTTAATCTTCCAAAGCTTTAATTGTAACACTATTAAAGCATTGGTTAAACTTAAAGGACAAATTTTATTTTTATAAATATATTTTAAAGAAAAACACAAATTATAATTATCAATATATTATCTGATCTTTAGTGTGGTTATTAATATCATACCCTAAATTAGGCTGAAATTCTGTAGCAAAATCAGATATACATAGTGGGAGAGAAGTGTTCTGAGTATGAAAATTTCTGAAAACTGGGAATAAATTATTGAGAACACAGAGGTACTAATAATATAATATGCACAATTAGAAATACTGGTTGTAAAGCTCTACTGTTTAAATAAAAACCATGGCATTTCATGATATAAGAGATTATCAACATTTATAGTATGAAAAAGGCAAAAATGGATATAAAGTAAAAATAGTCCATTTATTAGTATCACTATTGTCCAATGAAAGATTAGTAATTATAGTGATGCTATTTTCCGTATTTAAAAAGAACTTTCAAACACAAATTCATTGTCTTCCTCATAACACTATAAAGTAGCCAAGAGGGCCACTATAGATATTCATATAAAACAGTTTTTGGAAGGAGTTTCTGATTCTTTATCTTCCAGAGCTGGTACCAAACATTAAGGTTTAGAACCCAGGTCTCATACTTTCTTGCTTAAAAATCTTTGGACCTTGTCTCATTGTGCCAATGATTCTGTGAAATTTAAATTAGTAAAGACAGTTGCTATGGACTCAATCGTGTCCCTCAAAAAGACATGTTCAAATCCTAACCCTGCTCCTGTGAATATGAACTTATTTCTAAATAGAACCTTGAAGATGGTACTGGTTAAGATGAGGCTAAATTAGAGAAGGGTGGTTCCTAATCTGATTTGACTGCGGTCCTTATCAGCAGATGAAATTTAGACACATTTAGTAAGAGACAATGAGAGAGGGATGGTTAGTGACAGAGTCAGAAATTGATTGCCAGTATGCCACCATCAGAACTCTAAAAACTTGCAATGAAAGATTTGTGGAATTTGTGGAAGGAATATAGTATAACGATTAACAAAATGTGGTAGGGAAGAGTGAATTCTAGTAAACTGTAGTAAATTCCAAAAGCTCAGTGGCTTACTTCTGTGGGTAATTATCCAGTCAGTTGACCTCTGCATCACGGGTGAGCATTGCAGATACCATGGCACATCCATTATTGTTCTTGAAAGAGAAGAAGGACTAGAGAGAACATTGGCAATTTGTAGCTTCCATGCAGATATAACAAATGTTTCTTCTAGTCATATTTCATTGGCTAAAACAAATTACATGGCAATGCCTAACTTCATTGGAGAAGGGACCTACAATATTACCATGATCCCTTAAGGAAAAGAGAACTAGATATCAGTGATGAATGATGGTATATACATATATATAAATGTAAGTTTTAGTACAAAAGAATGGGAGGGGATATTGATGTGTGTGAAGTCCTTCAGAGAGAAAAGAAGATGTAGAATCTCCTCAAACTAAAGATAAAATAGATTTGAGCAATGATTTAAAGTAGCCATGTTTACTGAATAAAACATAAGTGAAAGAAAAATACATAGTTTTTCTTTCTCTCTATTCACAGATAGTTATCTATTCTGGGGAAAAACTTTCAGTGGAAAATCATGGCAAGAACAATACAAATAAGTCAAGGTTAAGATGCATAATTAAGAGGGATACAAAATAGTCACAGCTCTTCATATTTGTTCATAACATTCAACAGTGCTTCCTTTCATTTCTTTATTGTATACAGCTATATTTCCAATTACAGGTTTATTTCACCAGGCATTTTGGGGGGAAACTTCATTTCAGCCAGAGAGTCATATGTAATACATAGAAAAGCTTTACCAGGTGTTGCAATGTTTTTTCCTTTTCTGGATATTATTTATTTGTTCAGTAAATAACAAATACCCCAAATTAGCCTTTAATTAGTTCACCAGTAAATGGAGGAATATTTGAATTAAATGTAGCAGAAGTAAGATGTTCCCACAGAACATAGGTAAAGTTGAATATCTCAATGTTACCAGACTTGTCCTCGGAGTTGCTAATGGGAGACTCAGTTACTAGTGTTATTAATCATTCAAGGTAGGGTCTTTTTGAATAAGGATATCACCATGCTACATTTATAATCTGAGTTTATATCATAACTGTCCAAGAAACTACTATAATATTTATGTGTATACATTTAAGGGAATGTTTACATTCATCAAACTATCTGCTGCACTGAACTCATTATCAATGTGGTAATATTCTCATCTGAGTGAAGAAAGCAAAATGAGTGCCTTGATGCCCATGAACAATATATCTTACTGCCTTTTCAGAATTGTGGAAAATTATTTCCTGTAGCGTGCTCTCATATGTGATTTAACATACTTACTATGGCGGTGAGTCTTTTCCTGAGTGTGGTTTACTACCAAAGATCCATTTCCACACATATTTTATTTCTATTTGTTACAAAATAGGACTTTGTAAAAATCATCTATAGACATCATTTCTGTAGCCCAATCCAGGAAATAAATGGGAAATGATGAAGAAAAGAATGATTGGGAACAGCTTTCCTTTTTAGTGAATTTTAATTAGATTTTTCCTTGGAAAATAAACGGATGGATGAAAAAAGTAGTGGCCCAAAACATCACAATGATTTTAATGTTGTTATTTTTCTTGAGTTCCAGAAAATGTCTTTGAGTAGAGTAAGAATATTTTCTTTAGTGATAGAAAATCTTTCAGAGAAGTAGGTTAAATATAATCAACCATTTCCTCTCTGCTCCCAATACTCCAACGTTAATTAAAATCTTATTTTGGGGCTCACCTTGAATAATTTAACTTTTAAAAAACAAAATTTGTTACATTTACTATTATTTTATAGAGTTGACATACTAGGCAATTGAATTTCACCTATTTTCTCTGGCCAATAAATGGACTTTTGAATGGAATGAATTTCCAAAGGAAGAACTATGTATAGTTCCTCAACTCTAATTTTTGTGTCAAAACAAAACAAACTCATTCAAACTGACAAAACTAACAAGATCACTCCTAAATTGGCATCAAAATCTTCCCAAACCCAGACACTAATCTTAGTTTCTTTCAGTCATTTTATAGCCAGAGAAAAATTTTATAGCTGTAGTCTCAAATATGAGCATTCTCTGAGAACTTTTGCTTGATCTTCACTCTCTGACAATTAGTTCTTTCGTGCTTCCACAAAATTTTTGCCTACAACACACCTCATTTTCTTGATTTTGTCTCCATCTTCCAGATTATTATCTCCTCATAGACAGAGAGAACATTTTAGTCATCTCTGAATCTATAATAACTGACCAATGAAATTTCTACAAGTTTGCAAAATTTTTCTATACTTTCATGCATGTTGTCAGCAGCCAAAATACAGAATTTATTATACATGCCTAGTGTAGCAGTTTGATATAGTTATGAATTCCAAAAATAGATACTGGATTATGTTTGTAAACTGGTTTGTGCCTTGTGTGATTAAATTATGATTAGGGTTTTGATTGGGCCATGTCAGTAGGGTGTTGAGTCCCTGCACCTTGGTGGGTGGGGACTCATGGATAAAAGTCATGGCAAAGGACAGAGTTGGGGATTTTGATGCTGTAGTTTTGAGCTGGATCCCAGGAAGGGAACACACAGAAGAAGGGCACAAAAGAATAGAGATGGCTCCTTAGACATAGCAGAATCCCTGGAGTGAGAGACAGAACCCTTCACCTGATGATCTATATATAGCTGGCTTAGTAGAGAGAGCACAATAGCTGAGCCTGGAGAGAAACAGAGCCCTGGGAAGAGAGGAACTCAAGAAGCCTGAGTCTTGGCAGACATCAGCAGCCATCTTGCCCTGACATGTAACAAGAGACTTTGGTGAGGGAAGTAACTTTATGCTTTATGCTTCTAAACTAAATACCCTTCATAAAAGCCAACAGGTTCTGGTATTTTGCAACAGCATCGCTCTGCCTAACTAAAACACCTGGTGTACAAATTTGCAATTTAATGATAGAATTATCTTACCACTGCTTTTTTCTTTGTTTTTGTTGTTTGTATGTTTTTGTTTTGTTTTTCTTAACAGGAAGTTCATAGCATACTTCTAAGATCTTTCTTGTGAACCTTTCAAAACCAATTAATATGGAGGTTTAAATTGCTTTTTAAAGAAAATAAGAGAATTATGCTAAGTAGCAGAAGTCAAACACAAAGTACTGTATATTGTATGGTTCAAAATAAATAAACTTAGATATGGGTAGATTTCTAGAAATGGACTTGGATTGGTCCTTCTGTATAGTGGGGAAGAGATATAAGGATTGATGGGTGACAGCTGGGGAATAGTTTTTTTCTTTTTGGAATGACGAAAATGCTCTAATATTGATTGTGGTAATGAATATATAACTCTGTGATTATACCAAAAACCACTGAATATAAACTTAGATGAATTGTATGGTATATGAATATATATTGATAAAATTTCTTAAAAATTACCTTTTAAAGAGATGGATTTATTGAATTGAGTTAAGGTATACAACATTGAAAAATGCCATTGAAGAGAATGTGTTCAAATATTTATGATAGATCTCTGAGTAGTGTCTCCACAATTCTCCTATTCGTTATTACTTTCTGTTTCAATCAGTCTGCTGTATCAAAATTAACTTCTTCCTTTGGCCATAGAAAGCACACTATAAAACTTACAGAAATTCAGCTTTACTACAATGAACTCCAATAAATGGATATATTTTTTATTGAATCAGGATGTTATTTTAAATTCTATATAACATAAATTGACCATTCTCCAAAGTTTAAAATCCTGTCTCTACAATCATGATTGAAAACTATGCATATTAACACCACTTAAGGATCTGTGAAAAATGATTTAAGAATGGACTTCCAATGAAATGCTATTTTCAGTGGAACCAAATTTGCTTAATGCCTTTACCCTGTTAACCAAGAAACTTGAATCTGGTTCTGCATTATCCTTATGAACAAAGACTAAGCTTTAGTGCATTCTACTGTGGATACACTGAGTTATTTCATCTGCTATTTGAATCAGTGGTATCTATGGAAACTGTCATTTGCCTAGACTTAGCAAAAGGATAGAGTAATGTTTGATGGCCTAATTTTCTCTTTAAAAAAAAAAAGCAATATCCTACAATTATTTTGGCTATTTGAATGATAAGGATAACCTACTTTTAGTTTAAATGCTTTCTTTTTTTTCAAAGATTTATTTTTTTTTTTCTCCGTCCTCCCTGTTGTCTGCTTTCTGTGTCCATTCGCTGTGTGTTTAGTATTTTACAGTCCCTGTTCCATTTTAGTCAGGAGAGATTGGTTCAAAAAAGATATGCAGTCATTTAGATAAACATCTAATTTCCCCACATGAGATTACTTCAAAAGACATATTTGAAGGGTGGGACTGTTGGTGCAATATTATTGATAGGAATCATTTTACAGAAATTGGAGACAATAGAAGACATCTTAAACAGGTATCTTCCCTGTGCTTTATGATACCATTTTGAAAGGATGATAGAGAACAAAGGTAAACTTCAATTTTTATATCCATAGTTTAGCTTTAAAATACAAAAAAAAAAAAAAACTTCTTGGATATTTATGTATTTTTCACACTACTTAAGTGCAGAACATTCAGATTTTGACCTTTCATCCTTTTTGAACATATGAGTGTGTTTCATTTGCTCTGTGGTGTAATTCTAAGCTATTATTTCTTTAAATCAGCTTAATTCCATAAGTCTCACAGTCAACTTGGTAGTCAATATTAAACAACTATCTGTGTGTAATCTTGTCAAAATAACCAGGTGTACCAGAAGTTCTAGAGAGTTTTGTGCTGAGGTCTACTTAGTGTCTTATAGTACACTCAAAAGAATGTACTTGGTAATGATTAGTCTCTTACCTATAACTGTGAATGAGTGTTTAACATCAGCCTATTTCCTCACACCAATTGGCTAATTCTTCCATGACAGAGTTGTTCAACCCTGTTCTCAATATCTAATCACCAGTTCTTCTTTCAGCTGTTTCCTCAATTTCTTACTCTGACCAACATCAACAGCATTAAGCAAAATATTTCATATGGTCCACAGTGAATCAATTATCAGATAATGGGACAACCTGAGTTTGGGAGAATAAAATAAGAAGGATTATAAAATGAATAGGAAATATATTTTCAAACTAAAATACATAAAAGAATTAAGACGTCTCATGAAAAATATCATAACTAAATAAAAATCATTGTTTTGGTAGATGGATTCCTTACTTAGAATCACTTGGTGGTCCAAGAGAGGCTTCTAGAAGTCCCCTAATAGGCATGTGATATGCTTATGTGCATGTGTGGAGGTATGAGAAAGTGTTTGAGAAAGTGTCCATGTTTTTTGCTGTTTTACAAAGGAGGTAGCATTCTGATAGTATCTGGAAAACAAATTTGAGTAGACAAAGATATTATATAGCAGAATATCTGTCAATCTCATCCAATTGTTTTGTAAACTGCCCATTATACTATGGATTTTCAGGAATGTGAAAGCTTTGCTGCCCATCCATATCCTGCAAAACTGACCTGTCAGTAAATGAAAATATTTATCTAGACTAAAACCTGAGACCCACCTGCCAAGTTTCACTGAACATCAATACTAGAAACTAGTAACATCTTTCGAACTCTTGATTATTGAAACAAGTAATAAAGTATCATTCCTGGTTAATTACTGGATTACCAGTTTTCCTGGGGAATCCCAAATTTCCCAACATTTCAAAGTGTATTCAACAGTCATTCAATTGGGGGGGGAGGGGGAGTGGAATTCTCTGCTCAAATCATGTAGGAAGGTAGTTTTACATAATCACTTTATAAATCCAATAAATAAATAATTACAGTATTTTCTTGCTATTTTATATTACTACATCCATGAAAACTAGAGTCTATATTCCAGATTCCTCAGGAATACTCATTATAAAAACATGCACTAAAGCAAATGCAAACAGATTGTCAGCAATAATTATCTTCTGTCCTTTGGAGCTACATCTGGCTTAAGATTTCCTTTTTTCCTTTCTTGATTGTTTCAGAGGGTGATCAAGTTCCAGCATACCAATAGCACAGTGAATCTATTAGAAACTGCATTTGTCCCTGAAACTTCAGTCACTTGGAAGCTGTGTTCCTCGTTGCCTGCAGCAGCTCAATCCTAATAATCTAGATATGAGGTAAACAACAAATTAGAATAAAATAATATAATTTTAAATTATTAAAATGGTTATGCTGTGTTTTTGCTTACATACATACATATATGTTAGATCATTGGATTTGTTATGATAAACATGTTTTATTTTTTGGTTTTGTGAAAGAGAAGATAACTACCTAGTTCGGGGGTTAGCCCCTTGGTCTATATCTAACCCCTGGCATGTTTTTGTTTTAGTCTCCATCTATATATTTTTTTTTACATTTTTAAAGGATTATGCAAAATGAAAAGAAAGAAAACAAGAAAGCATATCAGAAAATGTGACAGAGACCCATGTAGCCTGAAAATCCTAAAGTATGGTACTTTACAGAAAAAGTTTGCCAAACCCTATTATAGTTCATCAGTTACAATTATGTTCATTTAGAATAGAGTTCCAAATATTTTTGCATGCAAACACAAATACACACTATTGTTGGAATCCCTCCCATAATTATAAACAAATTCAAGGAATTCCAATTATAGGTAAAATTTATTACTGAACAGACAGGTATAGATACTTATATCAAAATCAAACCAGGCTGCTAGCAAATATGTGGATATTTCATCTGGTACTGGAAGGGGAATCTCACACAACATTAAAGACTTGTTGTTTACCTTCCATCATTGATTAGCCCCTAACAAATTAAATCTTTTAAATTGTTCACATTGCTTTTCTTAATGTCATTTCCTCTTTCCTCATCCCCCAAAATAGTCCAATCCTCCCATCCCCCAAAGGAAAGAAGCAATTATATACTGAGTCTTAAGAATGCAACCTCTGTCTTTTCTTTGCTTGTTTAGGGCAAGAAATTAAGTGCCTCCCCTTTAAGTGGCAAAGGCATGCATAAAACAAAACAAAACAAAACAAAACAAAACAAAACGAGCACTTTAATTTAGTGTTAAGATGCCACACTTGAACCCTGGCTGTTACCTTACTGGAATCAACAGTCTGCCTGAGATTCTCTAGCACAGAAATAATAGTATCCAGCACCGTTTCTTATCCTAAGCGTTCTTACTGCTAAATGGGAAAAAAAGTATAATTACAGCCCTATGGTTCATTGCATGTCCAGGGCAGCTCGGTGTTTCTGCAGGATCCCCTCAGCCTGAAGCAAAAATATTTCCCTGGGGTGGGGAAAGAAGGCTCACCCTGGCATAACTCCCAGGGTGTGAAAGGCAAACAGACCTGGTTGGGGGTTGTTCCCGGGGGAAAGGCTGCTGGCCAGGGCGCGCTCTATCTTGGCCAGGCCGTGGCTGTGTGCGACCAAGTCGCCCTTGGCCTAGAAAGCGAAGGTCAGGACTGCGGGCACCGTGTGGATAAAGACCAGGTGCCGGCTCACGCTCAAGCGCAGGCTGGCAGAAAGCCCTCGGGGGAGCACCTGCCGCAGCATCCTCCTGCAAGTCCTGTACAGTCACAGGAGCAGCACGGAAGCTCTCTACCCAGCACTGCCACCTATTCTTGTCAGGATAGCTTCCCTTCCCGGGTGTCATCGTCCCGCTCCTTCCCGGGCCTCACCGCTCCCTCCGCTTTCCCCGCGCATCCTCTGGAGCAATAGGTTTCACTGGTCGTTCCAAGCGCACATCCCTGAGCCCTTCCCACGTTTTCGTACACTACAGCAGGTGCTACAAGACCGCCACCCTGAAAGCCGGCCGCTCCCTGCCCACCCACCGCACCTCTCTGCGCACCCCCTGGATTCTGCCGCTCTCCGTGCCTGTGCGTATGGTCCTTTTCCTTTTTGCTTTCATCTTAATGTTGCACAATTCCTGCTCTCTGCTCCGGGTCCTCACCTGGGTGCAGGTGGCCAGGGCACAGCCGTTCTACCAAAGTGGGCTCTTTCTGTTCTGATGGGCTGTGGTTCCTAACTGGAACTTTCGTGATAATGATAGAAACTGATGAATTGCCACTAGAGGGATCAGAGCGAAGCGGTACCGGAAAACTCGAAGGAGAAAATATCTTCTAAGCGCACTTTTTAAAAATATTTTTTATCCTGTCACACCCCCACCCCCACCCCCACACGCACACACACGTTTAGCAAGAGAGTGGAAGAAGTGAGGTGAAGATGCGGATGGTCCAGCGATTAGGGCCAGAGAAGCTGGTGGAGGGCAGAAGTGAGAAGGTACCTTCCTGAACGTTCCTATCTATATCTCTCAGCACACGAATATTTTGTTTTTATTTGAGGAAAAGACAAAGAGAAATGCTGCATTTCATACAAATCAAACAAGGACTCTCGACAACATATTTCTCACAATCTGCAGCTGTAGGTTCTAGATAATCAGGTTCTCTGTGGGGCCCCTGGGATCTTCGTGGAGAAAAGAGAGCTGCCAAGAGCAGCTTTGGTTGCTTGTGCTTGAACGTCTGTCCACACTGAACCTTAAAATGCAGTGGCTCTATGTACTCATATTCTTCAGGATTAAGAACAAACATTAAATCTGGACCTTCATCCCAGGGCATACTACCCCACCTCCATGTTTTTTTGTTGTTGTTGTTTACATTTTTCCATTTGTTTGACTCCCTGGTTGAGGATAGGTCTGAGAGGATGAATTATTTTCCTTCGTTGAGTTGAAATCCAGCAGTAAAGTGGATAATTTCTAATTACTTTTTCAGGCAAGAGAAAGGAGAAGAGGCTCACAGTGGCAGCCACTGATGTGGAAAACATGAGATGAATTTATCTTATGGTAAAGGGAAAATAAAATTTCCTCAAGGTCCAGTCACTTCAATCTTGTCAAGGCTACCAAGTGTTAGAAGGGTGTGTTCTGGGCATTTAACAGAGTCAAAAATATTTCAACAATGTGAACTGTGTTTATAGGGACTCATTTTAATATTTTGCTTACTTTGTATATATTTGATATTTCCAATAAGAAAGTTAAAAACTTGATGTCGTATGTTTGTGTGAGTGTGTGTAAGTATGTGTGTTTGCAGAATTACAGTTTATTCTTTGGAAGCTTTCCTAAGTGCATGCTCTGAAAGAATAGGAAGATATATTGAGGACAAAATCTAAGATTACATGTGAACTGAAGAATTCTTTCATGAGCTCTTTTCATAATAATGCCTTCCTTATTTATAAGTTAAAATAAATTAAGTGATAGTTTATTCAATTTCATTATCATGTACCTGAAAAACACCATATATGAAACTTTTCAAATGTGCCCTGAGATTCTGTCTTACTAATTTTTAAGTTTATATGCCCACAAACCTAACCCAAATACTATTCTTATTCTAATAATTATAAAATATCCAAGATCCATATTTTTAAAAAGAGAGAAATGAATATGTATATACATTTATTATTCACACTGCATTTTGCTTTTCTTCATTGTAGCAGTTTGATATATTATAGTTTATGAATTCCAAAAATAGGTAGATATTGGATTATGTTTGTAAACTGATCTGTCACTCTAGGCATATTAGATTATATTGGACTCAGAAGTTTCACTTTTTTTTTGATGAAATAATGATTAAGGGGATTGGTGTATGCTCAGGAGACTTGAATCTCTGGACTGTCTATGTGTGATCTGGGCCCTGAGCCTCAGCAGAGTTGCAACACCTACTCTCCCATTCGTTGGACTTACCCAGTCAGCTAACAGGGAGGCGAGAATGGTCAACCACCACACCTGGGAACCGAGAGAGTTATACAGTTGCAAGCAGAATTCCATCCATAAGCCATATGGATTCTAAGCCCCCTCTTAAGTTACAGGTGGAGAGGGTATCACCACCCCAGGATCCTCAGGACAGAGGAATAAAATATGGATTAGAGTGGATTTATTGGTATTCTACTATAGAATTATTGTGACTCTAGTAATGGAAGAAATCATATCATTGATGTGTATACTCAATGACAGTATACTCCAATGATAGTATAATACATACAGCCATGGAAACTGCTGAAGGCAGGGATAGGGAAAAACTGGTGTAATATTGGGGCATTTTTGGGACTTAGAGTTGTTCTCAATGAATTGCAGGGACAGATGCAGGACATTATATATACTGCCATAACCCACTGAATGGGCTGGGAGAAAGTGTAGACTACAGCATAAATTATGCTCCATGCTGTGTGGCAATGCTCCAAAATGTACTCATCGGGTGAGGTGAATGTGCCAACTAATGAAGGAAGCTGTCAAAGTGGGAGGAATGGTATAGGGAGTGGGGTATATGGGAACCTCATATTTTTTAATGTAACATTTTGTGTGATTTACATATCTTTTTTAAAAAAGATAATATAAAAGGGAAAAAATAAAAGGATCGGCTTTGAAACAAACAAACAAAAAGATGTGGGGGATTCCCATGTACAGTAACCCCTCCTCCATCCACACTTTCTCCCTTTAGTGATATCTTTCATTGGTGTGGTACATTTGTTGCAGTTGATGGGCACATGTTGAAGCATTGCTTCTAACCATGGTCTATGGTTTATAATATGGTTTACAACTAAGGAAAGGATGGATGGACAGTTCCATCCATCCAAATGAGTTTTTAAGTAGAGAAGCAACCCTTTGGAATTTCAAAAAGTTGCTGGTTGTGGGGAAATGTGCATGGGGCTATTTTGTATTATATATTTAATACAGATACATGTATATATAATTTAAAAAATGGGCCAAAGACTTGAAAAGACAACTGTCCAAAGAAATATAAATGGTGAAGAGACAAGAAAAAAATGTTCAACATCACTAGCAATTAGGGAAATGCAAGTCAAAACACATCTCTCTATTAGACTGGCTGCTACTAAAAAAGTCAGAAAACTGTAAATGTTGGAGAGGACGTGGAGAGATAGGAACGCTTATTCAGTGGTGGTGGAATTGTACAGCTACTGTGGAGGACTGTTTGGCAGTTCCTGGGAAGTTGAATATAGACTTGCCATGGGACCTGGCAAACCATTGCTAGGTATATAGTCAGAAGAACTGAGGGCAGTGACATGAATAGACATCTGTACACCAATGTTCATAACAGCATTACTCAACAATTGCCAAAAGCTGGGAACAATCCAGGTGTCCATCAATGGATGAATGGATAAACAAATTGGGGAGTATACACATGATGAAATATTATGCAGCAGTAAGAAGAAATGAAGTCATGAAATGTATCACAACATGGATGAACCTGGAGGACATTATATTGAGTGAAGCAAGCCAGACACAAAAGGACAAATATTGTATGAACGCCCTATTATGAAATAAATATATATTACATGAAATATAAATGTATTATGTGAAATATGAATATGGGTAGAATTATATATATAAAACCATTTTTCTTGAAGCTGAACAAGTGTAGATTAATACTATAAAATACTAATATCATGCACACAAAAACACAGTATGCTAAGTGAAGGAAACCAGTCACACAGTACTATATATTGTAGGATTACATTTATATAAAAAGTAAATATAGCTCACATACTATACCTCTTTTTCCCTCTCTCTGCCTTCAGCACCTCTAGTGGCCACTGCCCCCACATCAATGATATAATTTCTTCCATTGCTAGAATCACAATAAGTCTATAGTAGAAAACCAGTGAGTCTCCTTTAGTCCATAGTTCATTCCCCAATCCTGAAGATTCTGGGATGGTGATGTCCACTCCACTTCTAATTGAGAGGTGACTGCAATCCATTAGGACTGATGGATGGGACTCTCTTTCTTGCAGTTGTAGACTCTCTCAGTTAATTGGTGTGGTTATTGTCCATCCTCACATCCTTGTTTATTGTCTTGGATGAGTCCGATGACCTGGAGAGTAGGTGTTGCAACTCTGCTGAGGTCCAGGGCCCAGCTGACACATGGACAGCCCAAAGATTCAAGTCTCTTGGACATACACCTAGCAACTCCAGCACTAACTTTGGGTTCAAGTAGAAAAGACAGAAGAGACACATGTAGAGAAGTCACAACTGAATCCAAGTCTGTTAACACTTGAGAGTACAGACTCCAAAGTAGAGCCCATTGGCAAGACACCAAACTCAAGAGCTATCTGCCATGACCACAGGGACCCGGGTGTCTCCAGAGCCTTCAGGTATAATATGGGGACATTTATAGGAGTGGGATTGTCCTAAATGACATTGCAGTGACAGATACAGGCCTTTATATATCCTGCCATAACCTACAGAACAGAATGGGAGATAGTGTAAACTACAATGTAAACTATAATCCATGCTTAGTGGCAGTGATCCAAATGTCTTCATTAATTGCAATGAATGTACCACACTAATGAAAGGTGTTGTTAATGTGTGGAAGGGTGGGAGGTGTGAGGAGTGGGGCATATGACATTCCCTTATTTTTTGTGTGTAACTTTTTGTGTAATCTATGCCTCTTTTTATAAAAATAAAAAATATATTTTAAAAAAGTAGATATAAATAAGTTTATAAACATCAGTGGGCCACATCAGTAGGACTTTGTATTCCCATCCCCTTGGTGGGTGGGGAATCAGAGAGAAAAGACATGGCAAAGGACAGAGTGGGGTGTTTTAATGCTGGAGCCAGGCAAGTAAGCACCCAGGGGAGCAGAGAGAAGACTTGATTAGACATAGACATAGCAGAGGTCCCTGGAAGAGAGACAGCCACTTGCCTGATAATCTACAGCTGGCCTGTGGAGCTAGCAGAACAGCTGAGCCTAGAGAGAGGCAAGCCCCAGGAAGAGAGGAACCCAGGAAGCCTGAACCTAGGCAGATGTCCACAGCCATCTTTCTCCAAGACATGGCAATAGACTTTGGTGAGGGAGGTTAACTTGGCTTTATGGCCTGGCAACTGTAAGCTTCTACCCCAGATAAATATGCTTTATAAAAACCAACTGATTTCTTTTATTTTGTATCAGCACACCTTTGGCTGACTAATATACTCATCTTTCTAAAGAAGAGAAGAATAAACCAGATGCCTTGGAAAACAGCTTGCACTGGGTTCCAAGTCCTGGTTTAACCATTAGTTATTGTATGTCTTTGGACAAATGCTCCAATCTCACTTAGCTTTGGTTTCTAAGTCTGTTAAATAATAGCACCAAATCATATGATTTATATTTTCCTTCCAGGTATGACGCCTCATAATTCTAGCTTTAAGTACTCATGGTTAACTCTACTAAATACATCTTTTTCAAAAAAAAGATTTGTTTTTTATTTATTTCTGACCCCCCCCGCCCCTCCCCCAGTTGTCTGCTGTCATTCTCTGTGTGTTCTTCTGTGATTGCTTCTATCCTTACCAGTGGCACCGGGAATCTGTGTTTCTTTTTGTTGCGTCATCTTGCTTTGTCAGCTCTCTGTGTGTGCAGCACCATTCTTGGGCAGGCTGCACTTTCTTTCATGCTGGGCAGCTCTCCTTATGGGGCACACTCCTTGCACATGGGGATCCCCTATGCAGGGGACACCCCTGCGTGGCATGGCACTCCTTGCACGCATCAGCACTGTGCATGGGCCAGCTCCACATGGGTCAAGGAGGTCCAAGTTTTGAACCATGGACCTCCCATGTGGTAGGCGGACGCCCTATCCATTGGGCCACGTTTACTTCCCCTAAATACATCATAACAAAGATCAACCCAAAATCATCCTCTATTACATCTCAGTTTCTCATTCTTGTAAATTCCCATCTGTTTTTACAAGAGTGAAATCACCAAGACCATATTCGGTGAATGGGTTTTAGAGTGGAGTTCAAGAAAGAAAAGGGGAATACAGCAGGTTTTATGGATCCAGAAAAGGAGAGGGGGAAAGGCTTTATCATTGTTGCCACAGGGAAATAGTTTGACCAAAAACTTAACTCTATCTCATGGACTGCATACATTTGGTATAGGATCTGATTGGCTCATAGGCCAATATTGATTTGGTGTGATGCCAATGCAATGTATTAAATTTTTTAATTTTGAAGGAAAGAGAGAAACCTTTAACCTTTTATAATGTAATCAGACGCTATATTAATGGATATGTCTGTGATCTCCTTTTTACATTAGTGTTTTTGACTCTTAGATCCCCAGGACAGGGAAATTGGTTTAATCCTGCATAGTAACTGGACTCTCCCTCCCTCGCTCCCTCTCTCTCTTCTACCCTCCTTCTCTCCTCCCTTCCTTCATCTTTTTGCCCTCCTTTCTTTCTTCCATATATTCTAATATCTTCTAGAATATTTTCATTATTAAATATTGTTATCTTACTTTTTATCACACTAAGAAATATATCTCTTCTGAATTAACATTTATAGTTAATTTCTCTCCTTTTACTCTTCTGAAGTTGTACTCACTATCTAAAGCCCTTACTCGTGTAGGTAATGCTGAAATTCAGAGGCCATGCATGGCTTTGGATGGCAGCTCCTCTACAGAAATGTCTGTTAAGAATGATATTTATTGTAGAAAATAAGTCAATTAATGAAAATAGCTATGATTCCCTAAAAAGGCTGTTTTTCCTTCAGTCTGACAAAATAGAGATTTTTCTTAAGTCATTTTCTGAACTGAGGTTGGCAGCAGATTCACATTAAAGACCTAATATTACATGGAAGGTGTGGGAATGCTGCCCCATAATTGAATTAATTATTGAATCATAACATGATATCATTATTATCTGCATAAAGGGAAGAGCTATGGCAAAAGTAGCAGTTGGGGGATGAGAAGACATTTTGAGGGAGGCACTCAGCTGGTGGTTTCTGAAGAACTTAACACCAGAGGTAAATGCTTCTAAAGATTGCTACTGATTCTTGAGTAAATTGCTGTAGGAAAGCGATAAATATGCACAAGTGATTTGAATGGAGTTTGCTGCTCTTTTGATATTGTCCTGTGGAAAGATCCAGTCGCACTACTGATAAGATTATAATATTTTTTATTCTGGATAATATACAGTGTGTAAGAAAACAAATGACAGAATAAATGTTATAATGTCAAAGATTCAGTAATTTGAAACTCTTCAAACAGAGTTTTCTCAAGGGAGAATATGAATTTTCTGAAAAAGAATAGTGAACTGGCGTTATGCAAACTCATAATTCAGACTTGTTATACATGTATTCAATATTTGTATAATTTGATTCTCAGTGTGTACTTGCTGGAGTAGTTGATCCTGAAAATGCAATGGAAATTTCTAGACAATGGAGGTAAGTAAGAGTATGTCTGGAATACAAGACATCTGTATCAGGGCATTTTCAGGGTACTACCATACCCTATGATTAAGTTTGAAGGAAAACCATAGCAGCTCAATTCATGAAAATCTGCTAATGGCCCTGACCCTTCAAGATTGAAGGTTTGAGTCACTCTGCTGGGCAAAGAACCACTATCAGCTCAGGTCCTTGCTGAGGACAAAGGGAATATGGATTGGATAGTGGGTAGAGTGGTTATAAATGTGAGCTACTACTATATGACACGTTGTAGAAATGAGAACTGTATTAGTTCTGAGCATTTCTTCCTGATTTTCTTAAGAATATGTTTGTGACTATATTACCCCAATTTTTTCATCTAGTATGCCCTTAACATAGAGGTATTAATAACAGTTAATTTTATATCACAATATTTAAGCTGCAGGATATCAAAGGAGAAGAGTATCACCTGAAGAGGGCACCCTCTTCTGGGTGGAAAACCGTTAGCATGTTTTTGGTTGTACACAGGATAGTCGCATCATCTTAGGCAAAGGCATGAATTTGATAGTCTTTATTTGGAGATTAAGTAAAGTTTAAGGGGATGTTTATGGGTACCAGGCTGAGAAGGCGTGGGCTCAGATGGTCAGTTTATATGTCAACTGAACTTGGGTAGGCTATAGTACCCAGTTATTCAATCAAACACTAATCTAAATCTTGCTATATTAATATTTTAGAGATGTTTTTAAAACTCATGATCAATTACTTTAAGGGAGATTATCCTAGATAATCTTGATGAGCCTGATTCAATCCATCAAAAGACTTTAATAGCAGGTAAAGCTTCCCTAAAAAAAAAAAAAACCTCCACATCTGGTTCGAAGCTTCGACTGCTATCACGGAGTTCCAGCCTGTTCTTCCTGATGGCCTGCCCTATGGATTTAGGACCTGCCTATCAGCCTCCACAATCCTGTAGCCAATTCCTTGCAGTAATTCTCTTACTATAGTTTCCTACTGATAAAACCCTAACTGATACACCTGTAAAAACAAAACAAAACAAAACAAAACAAAAAACCCTAAATACCTTAAGGACTGAAAAGTTTCAGATTTCTTAACAGAATATAAATATAAATAAATGAAGACAAATAAGAAAAATCTGTTCACTCTTTAGATTATGTGCACAATGACTCACCTCAAGAAAATATGTGGATTGAACATCTGAAAAAACAGGTATTTTGTAATTGGAATAGAAATAAACCAACATTTATGAAGCACAGTGGTGAAACTTTTAATCTTGAATCAAACTTATTTTAATATTTGTTCAGAAATTGTCTTCATTCATAAAATATTTTATTTAATATATAAAATAAAATGTTTCAGGTTATTTGGAAATATTAAAGTGAATAATACTTTACACATAAATAATTAAACTTAAGAGACAGAAAAAATATTGTAAAAACCTGAAGGAAAAGTGTAAAATCAAATGGTCAAGAAAACTTGGTGGGGAGAGACCCAGCAGCAGAGACTCTGCCTCACAATCCAAGCATGGCTTAACCTTTCCTTTGCTCTATAAAAGGAGCTATAGGAAATGAATGATTAGAGAAAAATAAATGCCCTTCAATTAAACTGGAGAAGGACCTAAACTTAAAGTAAATTGTACTTTAACAAGTAATGACAAGAATTAGAAAACAACCTTATCTTTCACTTTGTTCTTTAAAGTTTTATCTATATGTGCCATTACTATAGCTTTTTATAGTTTTTGTTGTCATTACGTTTGTCTCCTTTAATAAGTATACAGATTTTCAAAGATGAAATGTAATATTTCAGATACTGCATTTTTCAAGTGCTTGAAACTCTTTCCTTTTAGTTCTTAACATCTACAAACCTCGTCCTCTAAACTAACAAACTGAGTATTTCACCCAGTGCATTCCTCTCTCTTATACTGCTACTATCTATTCATGTCTGCCTTCTGAGTTGGAAATGTTGGTCTCCTAAAGGTGATGACTGTGTTGTTGAAAATTTACATCATTGGTTCTTAGTACAATAACTCGTTAAATATTTGTAGCACAAATAAACTAAACTTCAGTCCAGATTTATGTTAGAAGAATAAAAGCTATTAAGGATAATTCAGCCATTTTTCTTAGTTACCAATGTTCTTCTTTGTGGCTGCTGCAATTTTTCTCTCTTTGCTGTTTACTTTCTGTCAATTCTTCCTTGGTTCCCAAATATGTCTGAGAGACTGAATTTTTGCCCAGACTTCTGTGCCAGGCCTCTGTAATTGCTTCTTTCTTTCACTTAATGAACAGGCTTAACATTTCTAATTTTATCCTTCATGACTGCAACATAGTATTTTCATGATTTTTCTCTTAATTCTATTTAGGAACTGATCATGCATAAATCACAAGGTCATATGGCTATAAAAATGAATGGCCTTCAAAAGCAGGTTTCTGCCAAATATTCAACAAATATTTATTGTCTACACACTGTGTAGGAGGTTTTGGGATGGATAGAAGTAGCCCATATTCTCAGGAAGTTTACAATAATATTAAAAGTTGGAGCTTCATCTAAAAAGTCCATTTCCCTATTCATTTAAATAGGGAGAAAGTGAAGGGTTTTTAGTGTGAGGGACATGATGAGATTTACAATTTACAAAAAAAGGTTCACTACAACAAAACAATAATCAGGAAGACTCAAAACTGAATGAAAATGGATGCAAAATTTTAAGGCTCCTAAATTAGTTTTGGAAGAAGATGATGGTGTTTTGGCTCAGGGAATTAAGAGTGGAGAGAATTGAAAGGATCTGTAATCTACAGCAACAAAATGGAAATGGCTTGATGATTGATTAAATGTGAGTGTATACACTAAAATTAAGCATGGTAACATTTGAATGTTGAAATTGCAAATATGACATAAAAGCATCATTATTGATATGCCACCTCTGATTGCAGTGATAGGAGATTATGATGGAATATAAAAGTAGTAGACTCTGCAAACAAACACACTTAGGCAAAAATACTAGTTTTGATATGTACAAGTTGTGTGACCTTACCTAAATTATTTAATTATTCTAATTAGCCATTTTTCTCAGCTGAAAAATGGGCATAATAATCATATATATCACATAGGATAATTACGAGGAATACAATGAGATAATGCAGTTAAATATTTTGTATAGTAAATGACAGATGATACTCAAATATTTTATTAATTTTATGATTCTGTTATTTTATTCCAGATACTTAATAGCCACAGTGGGAAAATTGTATGTGTGTATTTGATAAATAAAACATGAAAGATTAAAACAAAAAATGTTTATATACTTAATAGTCATACATAGATATACAAATATTTGTACATAGCTATATAGTTTATGTTTGTTCAAAAGAAATATTAGTGGATAAAATAATTACATATTTTTTCCAAGACCCAAAATAATAATTGGACTATCTCAAATCATAAGATAGTGAAGAAAGAAACTGTGCTGTTAACATCACCCAAGAAATTCTCATGCCACTTCCCAGGTACACGAGTACCTCAGGGCAACATCTTCTTTTTCCACAACATATATTTTTTCCTGTAATACAATTTCTCTTTTGAAAAAGGTTTTTTTTCACTCTGCATTTTAGTTCCATGAGAACTAGAAAATTACGAAGTGTTCATGTATATGCATTATTAATTTCTCACTTTAAATCTAAGGGATGAACGCAATTTCCACCACCATAATCCCCTTCTTAGTTTGTGGTATTCTCACCATTTTTTTCTTCTTTCTGGTCTGTACTGTGAATAAAGTCCTGGAAGCCACTGACAGAAGCTATCCCCAGGCAAAGCAGACTTTCTGACACACTTCATTAAATACAAAGAGTTTCTGGAATTAGAATAAAACCTTTCATACTTGAGTCAAATTATTTTACAAACACTTATTCTTTCAGAACTCCTGAGAGATATGTAGTAGAGAATAACAGACTTGTGGAGTCTTGGAGATGAGCAGGACTTCAGAAAACACCTAGTGGAACATCTTGATTTTAAAGATAAGAGAACTGAGGACAAGTGAGGTGAATTAGCTTGTCCAAATCATCTCTCTTATAATCTTGCCTTAAGGATAATCAAGCAAATACAGCATCCATAGAAACCATTTCTAATTTAACTATAAATTAACTTTATATGTAAGTTGACTCTTCGTTTAGAGGCTAGAGAGTTGGGGCTGAGGTGTAGTAGGGATGAGTTAGTTTATAAAATGGTGGGTCAATGATAGGTGCACTTTAAAGTGGTTCAAATTAAGAATTTATGCAAAAGAAGAAATTGATAATTAAATCCACATTCTTCCTTATAACATTTGATGATGGAGATAATTTTCACAGACATCTCTTTATCAAATCTGATTCCCTCACCTTCATTCTCAAATTGATACTCAAACATCCATCTTTTTCTTGTCTTCTTTTACTCACTCACACTCATAAGTGACCCAACATTTAAAACATTTATTTATTTATTTAATTCCCCCCCTCCCCTGGTTGCCTCTTCTCTGTGTCTGTTTGCTGCTTCTTGTTTCTTTCTCCGCTTCTGTTGTCATCAGCGGCAGGGGAAGTGTGGGCAGCGCCATTCCTGGGCAGGCTGCACTTTCTTTCGTGCTGGGCGGCTCTCCTTACGGGAGGCACTCCCTGCACGTGGGGCTCCCCTACGCTGGGGACACCCCTGCGTGGCAGGGCACTCCTTGCGTGCATCAGCACTGCACATGGGCCAGCTCCACACGGGTCAAGGAGGCCCAGGATTTGAACCGGGGACCTCCCATATGGTAGACGGACGCCCTAACCACTGGGCCAAGTCCGTTTCCCACAAAACACTTATGAAAGAAGAAAAGAGAGGAAGAATGTGGAAAAATATGGTAAACTAGTAAAAAATAGTTGCAGTAAGTGATTATGACATGATGGAAAATTGTGTATTTCTTGAGATAAAGAAAACGTAAGTGTTACTGAAAAGATTTCTTTATCTTGTTTCTGTGCAAAGCACCCTGGAAATTTTCAAAGCTAAGTAACATGTAGATCCTGCCATATAAGCACTCATGTTCTACAATTGAAACTGGTCCCTCTAAAAAGCAGAATGAAATAAGTGCTGAAATTGCAAAATAAATAGGGTGCTATGTTATTGGTCAGATTGGGCAATTGGAGATTAAAATTAGAGATATTTGGAACAATTTGAGAGAGTGATTTGATGTGGGTCTAGGAAGATAATTATGCAAAATAGTGGCATTGGGCTTTGGCTAGCACCCTACCCCACAAAGATGTAAATAAAAAAGAAGGAAATGCCAGAGAAATGTAGCACAATAATGAGAGAATCAAGTGAGGGGATGATTAAAGAACCTTAATTAAAGGAACTTAGTACATAAAAATACGACTAATAGTGTATGAAGTAGTTAGGAGAAACACAATAGTATTTGGCCTCTAAAGTCAAATAAAATTAATTTGTACAGAACATCACAAGAGTTATTGTAAAAGATATTTAATTTGCAGACAACAATAAAATGATATTTTTTCCTTTCAATCCTTGAGGAATCTTTCTATATTTTCTCGGCATGTTTTTTCTCCCCCAGACAAGTATTAATTATACTGGGAAAACTAGTGGAGAATAGAGATTGAGGAACTAGGATTATGATGAAGGGTTAAACTAAAACAATGTATCATGTGTGTGAAGAGCCAAGGGTAATAGCATTAAATAGCTGATGTGCAGAATACCTTCCTCAAGAATTAGAACCAACCACTTGTGATAAAGATAAGAAAATTTAGCCCCACAGAGGTTGAGTGATTTGTCCAAGGTCACAAGGTAAAATAGTTGATTGCAAATCTCTCTCTTCAGCTGTAAAACCCTGATACCTTATAGACCCTCATGCACAGCTGATATCTCTAAACAGTAGGCAAGGGACATCTCTAAATTTAACACGACACAAGCCTAGCTCATTATTTTCCAACCTCAATTTTTTCCTCTTCCTGTTCTTTTAATCTTGATGAGTGATACTATTCCCCTAGTCCCATAAGGAAGAATGCAGTCACTTATGTTAGGATCTATCTTTTCATTTATGCTATCAATTATGCTAGTTTGAAACTTCAAAGGTCAGAGGAAATGACAAAATCCAAGGTTTTTCCTTTAGACACACATATCTATTTCAGATGCTTCAGAATGGATACCTGAATTAAGTGCTTATTCACAAAGCTATGCTTTATAGATACTATGTATTTTTTCACTCATATTGTCTCACACTGTAATTAGAAAAATTTCTCAGTATATAAAATGGGGGAAGGATCTGATCAGAGACTGTAATAATTCACTGGCATACAATTGGCAGAGTTTCTTCAAAAAATTAAAAGAATGTCAAATTCATTTAAAAATATACACAAATCACAGTAAGGTCTTTTCTTGAATATTATTTTTGAAAAAATATAATTCAATATTTTCTACAAATAGTAGATTCAACTAAAAGATATTCAAACTTTTTTTTTTTTTGCATCCTGCATTATCAATGAGCCAACCTTATTTTAGCCCCTACTTTGTGCTGGATAAAACTATGGGATATTGTATAATAAAAAGGGTCTCTTTCCTTCAAGTACTCATGGGACAGGCAGAGAAATATGTAAATGCATAATTACATATCTTAATAATATTGTAATAAATCATAAATAAAAATCATGCAGAAGCACAAAGAAGGAGTAATTAGCAGTTAGAGGACACTCTTAATAGAGAATGTAACATTTGAACTGCTCCATGAAGGAGAGAGAGGAGTTCATTAGGCAGAAAGCCATGTGGAGAGGTAAGCCAGATGTATTATGTACTAAAGAATAGTGGTGAAAAGACATGGCATGTTGAGAAAGATCAGAAGTTCACTGCAGTTGGAGAAGAGAGGATGTATGGAACAATAACAGAGAATAAGAAAGAAATATACATTAATCCCATATTGATTGCTCTTCCAAGGAGTTTGTGTAATAAACTGCCATCAAAACTTTTTATTCAGGGTAATACAACCAATACAAATCTGATTTAAATATATTTTATAATAAAAAGTTGCTATACATGCAAGTATAAACAACAAGCAAGACTAAATAAAAATAGTCAACTCATAATAATCAGTCGCTTTAATATCATTTTTTATAACTCTGATTTTACAGTTGTTTAAATAAAAATTAAAACACAAGTTCAACCAACCATGTGAGCAAGCTTATTTCTTTCTAAAACAATTTTCTTACATTTAAAATTTAGTCTTTCATATCATGACTATCAAAATTGCCTTTTCTTTAATTCTAATATTAATATTTATTTATGTTCTGCTTCAATATGCAACAAATATCCTCCTAATTTCTTGGAAAATAATACTATCCTTACTTCCTTTAAGGAAATAAACTTCTCTGAAATTCAAATATGCCTGTGAAATTCAAGCACTTTTTAAGGATTAAAAATGCATTTTAACAAAAAAAAGCAAATTAGAAAAAGGGACATTAAAAAAAGAATAAAAGCAATAGTAAAGTCCTATACAAGTTAATGGTCTTTCTTACCTAGAGTTTAATAGCAACCTTCCTTTAGACTTGAAATAACAACAGGTAAAACACACACACATACACACACTCTAAGATATTATTGTGATTACAATTATTGGTTTAATTACTAACAGACTTGGATTTGAGCCCAAGCTATGCCACTTCCCAGCTGTGTTATGTTGGTCAAGTAATTTGATATCCCTAGTCCTCAATTTCTATGTTTGCAAAATTGGGCTAATGACAGTGACTGGCATTGTAGTGTATAAATAGCACAATGTATGTAAAGTAAATATCACGGAATCTATCAAATACAACACATGTAATAAAGGTTATATATTATTAATATCTGGGCATGTTGGTGAGGAAAATACCAACATAGAACAGCATGTTCTTTTCACAGAGAACACATATTGCCTGGGGTGGGCAATAGGGAATTTGACTTTAGCTCAGCCATGCCATTAATTAATAACAGGGCTCATTAATGTAGAAAATGGAGGAAGTCATTTCCTGTTTCTGGACCTTACATTGTTTGTTTGTTTGTTTTGTTGTTTTCTACAAAAATAGGCATCTTGTTCTTCCAGTGAATTTTCAAATTATAACGTGGCAGCTCTCGGGACTCTGGGGAAATTTTCAGAGGTTACTGAGTACAATGGGGAATACAGAGAGATTGGTAGATGGAGTTTAACTCCTTCTCTTCTTCCCCTACTTCAAACCGGGACCCATTCTTTGATTTATTTTACATATTTAGCTCCTGAGTAATATTTTGCTGGGAGAAAGAATTTTTTAAAATTGACCTCTTAGTTTCTCTAGACCTAGATAGTTTTTATAACATGTTTGACTATATGAAAATTTAGTCAGCCTAAAAAGTTAAAAACTTTCCTTGCTTGAACACAAATATGCAAAAGAATGTAAAACTAATGGTTTTATCAGTTGGGGTGGTAGAGTACATATTATTGAATATTACTCTGTGACAAATAAGTTCCAAAAACATAATAAGGTAGATATAATTATTCATATTTTATAGATTAAGAAATTGAAAGTCAGAAAATCTCGGTCATAATACTTATAAATACTAAGTTTGGGGATTAAATTCAACCTATTTGACTCTAAATGTCATGCTCTGTCTGGTACACATAATAATTCATCAATGAAAAATTCATTAATAGGGTGTAATTAATTGAATGCACTTTACTGACCATGTGGATCTTCTAATCATTCAAATTTATAAGTAGTTATTAAGTCCCTTCAATATACCAGGTGCTGTTTAAGATAAAAATATAATTGATTCAGTCTCTGCTTTTGAGATGCTCACAATCTAGCAGGAAAAATGAACCCATAACTGGAATCTATTATAAGAGCGAATGGAGATTGAAATTCCAGTGTCCATGAAAGAAAGGAAGAAATGATTAGAAAGGCTATGAATTAAGAAATAAAGCTGAGTTCTCTAGCAAATATAACCGCCCGAATTTCTGCAAATCACTAAACAGGACTAGTTACTCTTAACAAATCCTGAGGCAGGAAGAAAAAGTTGAAGGTAACCCTATGATAAATGAAGAGCAAAAAACGTATTATATTAAATGTCAGGAGGTAGCTGAGGTTCTGAACAGAATCCATCACAGGAAAGCAGTCAAGTAGTAAGGCCTGCACTGAATTGAATGGACTAATTCTGCTTGGTTACATTTGCAGACAACGTATTACTGCACGTCAAAATTTCCCCGAATTATGGAAAGTCCAGGAATGAACAGGTCAACTGCAGAAAAAAACTTTTTTAAAAATTCAGATTGTTTTTTCAAATGTGGTTTCAGCCTAAAAGAAAGCATTACAATAGAAGCAGTCTAAATAAATAAAGGGAAAAAAGAGATCTCTCAACTGTGAAACTGCCATTCTTTATCAAAAAATATGTTAACCTTTAGAACTATAAACTGCCACCTAGTACTGGATGAAAGATGAATGATCTTAACAAAAACCAGCCACTCTCTTCTTCATTAATTTTAGCTCTATCAAAACAATGCTTCAATAGCTGAGTTCCCTGACAAGATTTAAAAGTAGAAATAAACGCCATCAATATCAGATATGTCTGAGGACCACGTGACAAAAATGGGCCAGTGATATTGCTTTAATACACAATATGTTTTATATTCCCAATGCAAACAACACACCTTAATGTAATTAGCCCCATCCTCCACTTTTCAGCTATTTTATTTTTAGTTCTCAATCGATGTGGAAACATAATAGGCTCCTTTCCTTTCAAGTGACAGACTGTTTCCTTCCTGGCAGTAATGATATAGACATAGCTCCTACATACAGAATTCTGACTTAATATTGCTCACTCCAGAAGACTCTTCAATCCCCAGGTCTCAGGAGAATTTGGCTAATTCACATGACTCCAGTCATCAAAAGGATGACAGCTTTCAGGACCAGGAGCCGGAGTTTCTTGGGTATTTGGTCAAGGTCCTCTCACTAAGGAGGTCCTTCGGCAGCCTGTGAAAGATACTACAGTGACTCAAACTCCTGCAAACTTTGCTCCTCGAGGGGTTTGGGTCATTACTTTTCCGATGTGTGCTAAATCTTCTATTCTTTTGCTTCCTTTCCAAGCCATGAATGTACTAGGGCAAAAACCTTTGCAACCCTGTATATTTGGCAACAGAAACATGCCATATATTTGAGAGCCATGTAATAGGAGGAGGAGAATAGGACTGGGAGATGAGGGAAGTGAACACTTATTGCAAACGGTACCACTAGCACAGAGTTTTGGAGCAAACAATTTCCCTTCATTATGATAGAGGAATTAATGCTGCTGGTTCAGAGTTTGGGGAACTAAAGTGAAATCGAAATGCCATCAAATTTAGGTCATGAATAAGAATTAGGAGACTGATACCAGGTGTCATCACAGATGAGCTCTGTCACCCTGTGAAAATACCTTTACCTCTGTAAAATTAATTTGCCTCACCTGTAAAATGAAGATAAAAGGAATTCTAATCGACTTTCTACTTCTAAAATGTTATACTAACACTTCAGTTTTCTGTTCTTGAGTTTATTTTAGGACCAGAGGGTCAATGTATCTAAATTTTTCAATGAAAAACTCTGAATGAACTATATATGCTCAAGAAAAAATACCCATATTAGAATTAATTGGTGTATGCTGACATTTCAGTATAATTATGGTAAAGTAATTTTTAAATCTTTGATGACATAAACCTATGATTTCTATAAGTTCTCAAAATATACATGTAGATTTCTTAAGTCTGACTCCAATTATGGGCTTTCCTAATGAAATTCTTTATAGTTGATGACTTAGATGAAATAGGCCAGGACCCTGGAGACCTGAGGTAAGACTGGCCTGTGGTTGGTGATGGTAGTAGCAAAGTGTGGAGACCATGACACATCCCACTTCTGTGAACATGTCCAACATTTGAATATTCTGCTTAATTGTTTTAAAGTTGTGATGCTAAATTACTCCATGTGTGAGCTTGTTTACAAATTCTAACATTTCATTTACCTTCAGTAAAACTGTTCTCTATACTGCTTGCTGAAACCTAGGTATAATGCTAAATTAGCTATCTTTTTAAAATCCTACAAAATTTCTTTCCCTGAACATTTACTCAAGCCATGTTAATTGACCACTAACAATTATAAGATCTTCTAGTATTTTCAGTTGCCAAATGTATCTTTTGCCTTTTTGTTTGGTTTCTATGACATTTCCCCTATACCTGCACAGGTCCTGAGTTTGCCATATTTTCTCCATGGTGAACATGTCATCAAAAGTAATATTGCAGTTAATAAATTTTCATGTTATTTTCTTTAATGGCTTTCATTGTTTATGTAAAATCCTACCTGATAGTAATAGCATAATGTCACAGAATATCAAGCTTTCATGATTTAAAGGTCAAATATCCTAATCCCTACTGAGAATTTAAATCCTTCCTATAAAATGCCTCTAATTGGTTATCTAGCTTATATTTGGAAAGTTTCACCAGAAATCTCTAAGTTTCAGTGATGGAACATGTTAAACCATGTTCCATTTTGTACCTGTAAAAACTTTCATTTTTATAAAGAAAATATTTGCCTCTTTGTATTAAAAGGTATAGTTATTAAATTGGACTTTTATCTTTGTAAGGTGGGCTTCAATATATTTTAACTTAAATTGTTTGAAGGAAGAGAAATGCTTGGGATGAATCATTTTGCAGAAAAGAAATGCCATTGACACATGATTCAAGAAGGCAGCATACATTTGCTTCTTCTAACCTAATGAGACCGATGCATGCCTCATGTTCCTCCATCACAGACAGATGAGGCTTGGTAAGTATCTTATATATAAATTAGACAATATTTTCCTGGACTTAGATATACAATTACTTATCCAATTTCCAATTTATATTTATTAGTTTTTAGAAAACACTAAGTTTCTAGCACCACAAACAACTTTATTTACTAAAATAAATACTGGTATTTATATTCCCAGGCTTGGGAACTTGCTGCCCAGTAACTATACCAGTATTTCTGATATACAGAAACTATTGCAAAATATAGACACTAACTTGAGCTAGCTTAAGTAAAAAATGCAAATATTATTATAAATACATAAATGTGGTCATCAAGAGGAACAACTTATCAAGTACTCTATAAGATTAATAGCCAATTTTTCATCACAAACAATGGAGGCAAGTGGGATGACATATTAAAGGGTTAAAAGATTTAAATAATAATTTAAAAAGGCCAACCAAGGATTTATATCTAGCAAAACTATCCTTCAGAAATGAATGAGATTAAGAGTTCATTTCAGTAGACCTCATTATAAGAAATGTTGAAGTGAATCCTTCAGGTTAGAAATAAAAGACATTAGACACAAACTAAAAGCTGTACAAAATTAAAGATCCCAGTTGTGGTAATTTCATAGTAAGTATAACAGCCAGTATTATTGTTTCTCTAATTTGTAATTTCACTTTTTATCTCCTATATGATTTTAAAGACAAGTGAATAAAAAAATTATAAATTTCTGATATTGGACTCATAATTAAAAAGATGAAATTTGTAACAACATAAGGGGGTGGGGGTGGAGATATGTAGGAGCAGAGTTTTCCTGTGATAATGAAAATAAGTTAGTACCAACACAAACTAGATTGCTATAAATTTAGGATCCTGATTTTAATTCCCAGGGTAACTCTTACAAAAATATCTAAAAATATATATGCAAAGTAAATGAAGAGGGAATCAAATTCTCACATATCATATCTCTTACAAGGGTCTAGTATCCAAAATATATAAAGACCTCTTAAATCTCAACAACAGAAAGACAACCAAATTGTTTATTTTTGGTAGATGTACTGAGATTTTCCATATACCAATCATGTCATACAATAAGTACAATTTTATTTATCCCTTTCTAATACTTCTTTTATTTTCCTTGCATTAGTCCACTGGCTAAGGCCTACATTAAAATATTTAATAAAGTAATGGGAGTGGACATCATTGCTTGTTCATAAACGTGGGGGAAAATAACATTCATTCTTTCACCAATAATTATTATTCTAGCTATAGATTTTTCATATATGCCATTAATCTGTATGGAACCACATTGAATTTTTTTATCAGGACTAGAAATTGATTTTTGTCAAATGATTATCTTTACATATTGAGAAAACCATATGATTTTTCTTCTCTTTTTGTTAATGTGTTGAATCACAGAAATTGCCAACATCCAACCTTACATATTAGAATAAATCCCCAATTGGTCATGATATATTACAGTGTATATAGTCCTATTTTAAATTACTAATATTTTGTTAAGGATAATTTTTTTCTGTTCTTGAGAGATTCTGGGCTTAAATTATCTTTTCTTAAAATTTCAGATTTTGTTATTAGCATCATGCTATACTCAAAAAGATGAGTTGATGAGTTTTCTCTTTTGGTGTTATCAAAATGGCTAAGTAAAAGCTTAGTGTTTTTTTTTAGTCATTGATGTATTTATATACATAGATAATTTTGTCTTTATAAAATGTCTCTCATAATCTCTGATTCTATGTCTTGAACTCTATTTTGTTGGGTATTAATATAGTCATACCACCTTATCATATGATATTTGCAAGGTACATCTTTTGCTAGCTATCCAATTTCAGCTTATCAGTGGTTTTATATTTAAAGTGCATCTCTTGGGAAGTGGACATGGCTCAACTAATAGAGTGTCCTCTATATGGAGGGTCCAGGGTTCTATACCCAGGGCCTCCTGACCCACGTGGTAAGCTGGCCCACATAACAGTGCTGCTGCATACAAGGAGTGCTGTGCCATGCAAGGGCGCCACCACGTAGGGGTGCCCCACGCACAAGGAGTGTGCCCCATAAGGAGAGCTGCTCCACATGAAAAAAGTGCAGCCTGCCCAGGAGTGGTGCCGCACACACAGAGAGCTGATGCAGCAAGATGATGCAACAGAAGAGAAACTCAGTTTCCTAGTGCTGCTGGATAATGCAAGCAGATGCAGAAGAACACACAGCAAATGGACACAGAGAGCAGACAATGGGGGGGGGGAAGGGGAGAGAAATAAATAAAATAAACCTTTAAAGGATAAAAAAGCAAAAAAATTACAAAGTTCATCTCTTGTACATAGCAGGGTTGGGTTTTATATTTTCTGACTGAGAAGAATTTCCACCTTTAATTTGAATATTATTATGATTTTAAATTTACCATATTCAAACTTTTATTTTCTTCTTTTTTTTTTTAAGGTGCTGGAGGCCATGGATTGAACTTGGGGACCTCATATGTAGGAAGCCAGTGCTCAACCACTAGGCTAGATCTGCTTCCCTGAGTTGGTTTTTTCATTTGTTTTGCTTGTTGTTTGTTTTTGTTTTCTCAGGAGGCACTGGGAACCAAACAAGGGACCTCCCATGTGGAGGCACTCAATCATTTGAGCCACATCTGTTCCCCAATTCTTTTCTTTTCTTTTTCTTTTTTTTAATCCTCCTCTCCCCCACCCTGCTGTTTTGCTGTCTGTGTCCATTTGCTGTGTGATCTTCTGTGTCTGTTTCTTCTTTTTTGTCTTCTCTTCTCATTTTCTCCTCTAGGATTCACTGGGATTCAATCCTGGGGACCTCTGATGTGGAGAGTTTCCATGTCACTTGCACCACCTCCGTTCCTGGCCTCTGTTTTGTCTCGCCTTGACACTCTTTTGTTGCATCATCATCTTGCTGCGTGGATTGCCTGGCTCGCTGCAGGGGTCCACCTTTACCAGGAGGGCCCAGGGAATGAACCTGGGTCCTCTCACATGATAGACGGAAGCCCAATCACTTGAGACACATCCGTTTCCCCCAAGTGTTTTCTATTTTTCCATCAGTTGGTTGTTGTTCTTGTTGCTCTCCAAGTCCTCCATTTCTGAATTTTTGGCTTGATTTTTAAAATATTTTATTTTAATTTTTCTATTAACTTTTTGATCCTATCTTTTTATGTTATTTTAAGAAATTTTTCTAGAGATCACAATATGTATCCTTAACCTATTATGATCTACTTAGAGATAATTTCATACCACATCATTTAAAATGCAAAGGATAATCCATTTATCTTTTTGCCCTTTGTTCAAATGTTACCATAAATTTATTTCTACAAGCATTACAAATGCCATAATACAATATTCAGTTTACTTTTCTTTAAGCAGCTATTTTATTTAAAAGATGAAAAAATAATCTCAAACTTATAAAATAATAATTTCTCATGTTTGTTCTTTTTTGTAGATATGAATTTTTAAGTAGTATAATTTCTATTAACTTAAAGAATTATCTGTAATATTTCTTTTTGTATAGTTGTGCTAGTAACAAATTCTCTCAACTTATATTTTTTTGAAAAGTTTTTTATTGCACTTACCATTTTAAAATGCAGTTTTATTGGATATCAAACTTAAGGTTAATTTTGTTCTTGCAGACTTTTAAATATATTGTTCCATTTTCACCTGGCCTTTGTTTATTTGTTTGATTGTTTTATGTTATGAATCAGCTTCTGTGCATATTCTTTTATCCATTGTTTCTTTTTTCTCTTCCTTTTTTCCAAGATTTTCTCTTTATCTTTGATTTTTATCAGTTTGACTGTGTTGTGCCTAGATGGAGTTTTGTTTTATGACTTAATCCTCTTTAGCATTTGCTGAACTTCATGCATCTCTTTGTGATATTTTTCACCATATTTGAATATTTTAAATTATTACTTTTTTTTCAAAAATAATGCTTGATTTTTGTGAATATTCTTTTGAGTCTTCAGTTATTCCATAGATTACTTCAACTCTGTTAACCTTAAATTTTTCCTCCTTAATCTTCAGATAAGAACAAATTCTGTTGATCTTTCTTCAGGTTTAATAGACATTTTTCCTGCAATGGACAATCTGTTCTTATGTCTATTCAGCAAAATTTTCATTTCCAATATTATACTTTGCTTGCAGAATTTTCACTTGCTATTTTTTGTATTTTCCAATTAACTGCTGAGCTTCCACCGATGTTCTCATTATGTCTGCCTTTCCCTTTACATCCAGTGACATATTTATAACATCTGCTTTATATTCCTTGTCTGCTAATTCCAACACTTGAGTCATCTCATGATAAGTTTCAACTGATCGGTGTTTCTTTGCAGGTCATTTCTGCCTTTTTTTTTTCACGTGCTGAGCAATTTTTCATTGCATGCAACAAATTGTAAACACACAGGTTAGGGAGTTAAGATTAAATCATCTTCCTTTTGTGTTTTGAATTCTTTTCTTGAAGACAATTGATTTATGGTCAGATGCTTCCATACTTTCAAGTACAATTTTATTCTTAGTTAGGATGCATCCATTTCAGTTTTGTCCCTTGGCTTGTGGCATGCTATTTACTTTAGGGCATGGTCTTTACTCTTAAAATGGGTATTTTCTGGGCTTTTACCTCATTCCAGAGGTGCCCAGCACAGCTTCTCTGCTGTAGTTTAAGTGACACTACAGTGTTTCCCAGAAATGACTGTCATCTCATATCACAAATAAGCAGAAGACATTCTGCTGGGATTTCTGAAGTTTATTCCTGCAGCCAACTAACCCTTCACATACCTCCTTCTATTGCTTTACTTTGCTCTTCAATGTCTAACTCTTTCAGCACCACCAAACTCCAATCTCTGCCACCTCAACTCCATGAAACCACTAGGTGTGCTTAGATTAATGCTACTTAAGGCACAGCCTGGAATGAGCTTTCAGGCAGAAAATGAATCAAATATGGAGCTTACCTTTTATTTTCCTTCTCTAAAGAATCTTGAGTTACACGACTGATAATTGTTGCCTCATATATTTTTATCCAATTAATTCTTTCTGAACTATAGTCTTATAAATACCATTAATGTTATATCTATGCTATGTTCATTCCAAAGAATGGGTTCCATCTGTACTTACCAAGAGTTTTAGATAACATTTCCCAAAGATTTATAAAAAAGGAAATCAAATATTTAAAATTGTGAGCAAAATTAACCTGTATCATTAGATCAATATTTGCTAATGCTTAATTTTCATATTTCATGTTTAATCTGAATTTGCTATGGAAGCAAACAGAAAAGAAAACTTTGAAATACAATGACTTAGAAGAAGCCATTAAATAGGACTGAAATGTATTAGGTAGAGTAAATCATTGAATTTATAGTAGATAAGAATTAATAATTTATTGTAAGTGGGAAAAATTTATGCTACATAAGGTTTAATAAATATTAAAATAAAGAGGGAAAATATTTAACATTAAAAAAATAAAATAAAATGTAAATATATAGAAAAGCCAAGTGAGTACATATGTTAAATAAACAAAATCATTAAATTATGCCTAAACTCAGGTAAACCTCTCCTTTTAAAAGTATATTACCAATTTGGATTTAGAAATCATTTAGTTTTAACAATCCATCACTACTGTCCTAAAATTATGATAAAATGCCACCAGCAACCTAGCATCTGTTTAGACCTTCTCCACAGTCAGATGACAGCTAGTAAACATAACAAAATCAAAACTGAGAGGTAAGCAAAATTTGTTTCTAAAGTACATATATCTCTTTGCTCAGTGCTCTCTTTTCTTCCAAATTTTATTCAATTATTCACAAAAATACTGCCAACTAACTTTAGGAGTCTCTGCTTTACATGGTGATGTGAGGTCATAAAAATGGCTATGCATGATGGAGCTGTATAAGATGAAACAATATAAAGAAATATTAGTCAATGGGAAATTACAATTTTCCATATCCTTTAAGTGTTTTGTTCACTTACTGTGCATTATAAATGCTTAGGAAAATGAAAAATATAATTAAACTAATGTTTACTTAGTACAGTATAATTAAAGACACTGGAAATATTGAGGATTAAAATTTTTTATTTCTTTGTTAAAAACTTGTCAGAGAGATAAGAGGGAGAACCAGCAAGATGGTGGTGGAGTAAAGAGCTTCTAGAGTCAGCTCCTTCTACAGGCAATTAGTAAACACCCAGAGCTCTCTGGAACTAGCTGAAGCACCTGTTTGGGGGCTCCAAGGGCCAGAAGAGCATCTTGCAACATCCTTGAAGGAGTAGAAGAAGACTGCCCATCTGCAGAGAAGGTATGTAAGTAGAGCACTCCATGCCCCAGAGGCCGGTGCCCATCCTCCAGCAGAGGCACAAGCCGCTTCAGGAGCTGTTCTGCAGCTGGAATTGAAAACTCCACTTCTCCAAAATGGGGGAGGAAGAGACGGTTGGGCACCAATTTTAGCTATTGTTGAGTAAATTCAGTGAGTTACAGTATAATCCTGAGATCAGATAAAGTTTGAGCCTGTCCGAGTCAGAAAGAAGCTGGGAGCTGCAATCTTAACTCCACACGTGGCAGAAGGGGAAGCGAGGTGGACTGAGGATCCCAGTGCTGGTTGGGATTGGCTTTTTTCCATCCAGATCATATTACAGCTCTAGCCTAGGCCTCAGTGCCACCTCCAGCAGGGAGAAAGCTGCAGGGACCTGCGCCAGCCTCTCCTGGAAGTTACCCACCTACTCTGGGGGTATGAGCTGCCCCAGGGGCAATTCTGTTCCTGGAGTTGGAGGCTCCATTTCCCAGGAATAGGGGAGGAGGAGATGGTTGGCTGCCGATTTCGGCTGCTGATTGGTACACTCGGCTAAGATATAACCCTGGGAACAGCTTGTTTGAGAACCAGCCTAAGTCAGAAAAAGGCCAGTAGCCACCATTCTGACTCCACCCCCAGCCTGAGGGGAAGCCTGGCTAACTGAAACTCTCAGTGTTGGCAGGAACCAGTTTCTTTCACACAAATCAGCCTGCAGCCTTAGCCTAGGCTTCAGCCCCACCTGTGGTGGGGAGGAGTTTGAGGAGCCCTGCACCAGCCTATACAAGTAACTGCAGGTAACTTTGGCTGGAATAGACTGAAAATCAGAAGTCTACCAGGGCAATTGCAGTCATCTTGGATGTGAATCTTTTTGCCCACACCTGCAGCTCCATCCCTGTCCCAGGCAGGGGAGAAAGGGATGTAAAGCTTCATCAGTCTCTCTGGGCAACTACAATCTAGGCCTGCACTTGGATTATTCCACATAGCTGTGATTCTGTCTCTACCCCTGGCAAAGGAGAAAGTTGGAGGAAGCGTCATAGGTCCCTGGCGCAATGAGGGCAGATTGAGCCTTCACAGCTTACAGCATCAACTACGTGCTTGGCTCCTACTACACAACCAGCAAGGGAGAAAGGGCAGGAAGCCCTAAACTAAAGAGAAAAACTGCACCCAGAATACTCTAGTAAGCCAGATGCCAAGACACCAACAAAAAATTACAATCCACACCAAGAAACAGGAAGCTATGGCCCAGTTAGAGGAATAAGATAAGCCTCCAGATGACATAAAGGAGTTGAGACAACTAATCATAGATGTTCACACAAATCTTCTTAATAAATTCAATGAGATGGCTAAACAGATTAAGGATATTAAGAAGACATTAGATAAGCACAAAGAAAAATTTGAAAGCATACATAGAAAAATAGCAGAACTTATGGGAATGAAAGTGCACTCAAGGAAATTAAAAAAAAACATTGGAATCATATAACAGCAGATTTGATGAGGTAGAAGAAAGAATGGGTGATCTTGATGAAGTGGCCTCTGAAAGTGAACATACAAAAGAACAGATGAAGAAAATAATGGAAAAAATTGAACAATGTCTCAAGGAACTAAATGACAGTAAAAGACATGCAAACACACGTGTCATGGGTGTCCCAGAAGAAGAAGAGAAGGGAAAATGGGCAGAAGGAATATTTGAAGAAATAATGGTAGAAAATTTCCCAGCCCTATTGAAGGACATATTTATCCATGTCCAAGAAGCAAAACGTACTCCCAACTGAAAAAATCCAAATAGATGAACTCTAAGAAACATACTCATCAGAATATCAAAGGCCAAAAACAAAGAGAGAATTCTGAGAGCAGCAAAAGAAATGCATAACATGTAAGGGATATCCAATAAGATTAAGTGCTGATTTCTCACCAAAAATCATGGAGGCAAGAAGACAGTGGTCTGATATATTTAAGATACTACAAAAGAAAAACTTCCAGCCAAGAATCTTATATCCAGCAAGACTGTCTTTCAAAAATGAAGGTGAAATTAGAATATTCACAGATAAACAGAAACTGAGAGAATTTCTAAGAAAGAGACCATATTTTCAGGAAATACTAAAGGGTGTGCTAGAGCCTGAAAAAAAAAAAAAAAAAAGAAAGGAGAGAGGGGCCTGGAAAAGAGTCTAGAAATGAAGATTATGTCAATAAAAGTAACTGAAAGTGTCAAAAGAGTGGTGAAAATAAAATATGACAGATAAAACTCGAATAGTAAGGAATAAACTTAACCAATGATGTAGAGCACTTATATTCAGAAAACTGCAACTCAATGTTAAAACAAATAAAAAAGCCCTAAATAACTGGAAGAACATTCCATGCTCATGGACTGGAAGACTAAATATCATTAAGATGTCAATTCTACTCAAATTGATATACAGATTTAAAGCAATCCCAATAAAAATTCCACCTGCATTAAAGAAACAAATTGTAAACAAGATCATTAAATTTATTTGGAAGGGTAAGGTATACTGAATAGCCAGAAACATCATAAAAAGGAAAAGTGTACCCTCATCTCCAGACTTTAAATCATAATACCTACCTATAGTGGTGAAAACAGCATGGTACTAGCCTAAAGACAGGCACAATAGGCCAATGGAACCAAATTTATGGTTCAGAAACAGACCCTCACAAGTATGGTCAAGTGATTTTTGACTAGCCTGTCAAAGTCACACAGCTTGGGCAGAACAATCCATTCAATGAAATGTGCTGAAAGAATTGGACATCCATAACTGAGAGAAGGAAAGATGACCCCTATCTCACACCTTATCCAAAAATTAACTAAAAATGGATAAAAAAACTGAAAATAAAATCAAGAACCATAAAACTTCTAGAAGAAATTATCGGAAAATATCTTCAGGACCTGGTGGTAGATGGTGGATTCTTAAAGGAGATAAGAGAAGGACTGAGTGGACTACTGATGTTTAATGTATGTAGAAGTTTTAATTAACTTTACTGTAAAGGTATGGGAATATAGAGAGTAGATGGTAACACACAGTGAGTAACAGCTAGTTTGTAAATAGGGATATGACTGAAAATGGTAGTCTAGTTATGTAAATGCCACCTGACAGAATGCTAGAGAATAATATAGGAAGTGGATAGCACAGTAAATCAAGAAGTGGATGAGAATTGTGGTTGATGGTACAGATGGAGTATCCTTTGTGAATTAGAACAAATGTATATCACTAATGCGCAGGATGTTGGGAATGTGGGGACACATGAGAATAATACAGCTGGAGTGACCTATGGACTGTGGTTTGTAGTAATAATATAATATTCTTGCATCTATGCAAAAGATGTACTCTGTTGATACTGAGTAGTATGGAAAATATGAGCCAAATGTACACTATGGACATGGTAACAATCAGATGATAGTTATTTTATCTGTAGCAAATGACACACCACATTGTGGTGTGTTGATGGAGGAGTGTTGTTTAGGAATTCTGCACATGTGCATGATTGTTTTATACGTTTACAACTTCTGTCATAAAAAAATAGATTTTAAAAATAATAATAGGGTGGGTTGGAGAAAACACACCAAATATAACATAAAGACTATGATTAGTAGTAAGATTTTGACAAAATTATTTCATAATTTGTAACAAACGTCTCATCTCAATGCAAGGTGTTGGTGGAGGGTTGATGTATGGGACCCATGTATGACGTTATGCATGTTTGCTTTGTAAGTTCACAACTTTTACTATACACTTAATTGTTTATGTATGTTCATATATAAATGATATAAAGATAATAATAGGATTGGTTAGGAGAAAAATATTTTGTTTAGTAGTAATATTTGGCCATGCTCTTTAATCATTAGTTAAAAAGGTTTAAAAACAATGCAAGTTATTTGTGATAGAGTGTGATGTTATATATGTTTGTTTGATGTTATATATGTTTGTAAGTTCACAACTATTTTACACTTATTGTTTATGTATGAGTGCTATAGTTCAATAAATTTTTAAAAATTTCCAGGGAGCAGGTAGAGTTCAGTGGTTGAGCACCTGCTTCACATATGTGAGGTCCCAAATTGAATTTCCAGTAAAAAACAAAGTGAGTAATGAACTTCTTTTTTATGCTTTGGTGAATTGTCTTATTGTTTTCCAAGTTGAGATCAGCTTCCAATATTTTAGCCTTTGTATTTTCAATGTAATGGAATATCTCTGGAGTGTTTTATTGTGAAGCTTTTGCCAGCATCTGTTTCTCTTGGACAGCCTCGCACTTTAGTAACTACCAAGTTCCTCATATGTATACATAAGCTCACCCTTACAAAGATATTCTGGCTGACTATTTGATCTCTCCAATGGCAGGAGTGCCAAAATTCTCATGATAAGTTATATGTTTTATAACTTCATTTATTCTATATTTTAACTTCACCTCTAGCATTAACTCACTTCATTTCTTTGTTGCACTTATTCTTTGTTGACCCAATCCAGCCTTCAAGTAACCATTTTTGTAAAGGTCACATGGATTTATCATTAGGAGACAAAGTGGCAATACAAATTCATGCTATGCTATGTGGGAACTGAATAGCAGATGCTCAGAAACCAACCACTAACAGGCTTTAAAAGAAGTAAAGTGATTATTACATGATTGCAATGTACATCTCTTATTCACACAGGTTTATGGATTGAAGAGTTAGCAATAAAATTAGTAACTTGTGCAATTCCTCACAGTTAACATACCTTGGTAACCAAAATTCAAACATTTGATATTTGGGAGCTATCATTATCTATGTTCTCTAATATGATAACTTATTTTCTCATATTGGAACCATGCAAAATGAAGATAACCTGTAGTAGGTTTTGTGTTTACAAAACAGAAATAAGACTGCCTTCAGAAAGGATGACATAAATATTAACAAAAAAATAATAATAATAATTTTGAAGGGTAATATATACTCTAAAGGAAAAATTAAGAGAGGCACGGCTTCCTATAACATTGAGAAATGATCTGTTTTGAGAAGGGATAAGGAAAGGGTTACCTCATGAAGGGATATTTGAGTTATCTGAAAGATGTATTTTAATTAACCTGCCAATTAGGGTGTGGGGAAAGTAGTCTATGCAAAACAAACACAAAATACTCCAGTAAATGAAATAAGCCCTTTTGATTGAATTGAGTGCGTGTAGGTGTGTGTTTTAGGAAGGCATAAAATATATGAGGTTAAAGAGGCAGGCAAAAGTCAAAACATTGATCAGGTATGCTATTAAGAAAAATGGAAAGCAATAAGAATTTTGAGCTGGGAAATGTAATCTACATTTTAAAAGAAAAATTAGTATTTCTGTTTTTTCCTTAGCAAAGTGGCTTGTTTTCAGTATAAACAGCTATAAATCTGCCCCAAATATGCACAATACATTTTATTTTTAAGAAATTGAATAACAGCTAACGCAGGCTATGATCTTTGAAGATGGGGAGCTCAAGAGATATGCCCTTCATTCAACCAGATTTTCTCTCTGAGTATATTTTTAAAACCTCGATTAAGGGGGAAAGAGTCCAAATTGTGGCACACTTGGGGGACACAGTTTTCCACCACTCAGAGTTTTAGCTGTAAAGACAAATAGAATTTTGGTATGGTGGGTAAGAGGCAGTGGCCTGAAGAATGAGTTTTCATGTACTTGACTGATTTCAAAGCTGTCCATGTGCATGGAGACCCTCCATGAATGATTTCAAAAGCCACAAAGGATTGAAAAGATGCTGGAAATTGACTAAGAAATAGTGAAGAAACAT